>NW_024063408.1:0-168013 GCF_006381635.1 Hibiscus syriacus | reverse complement strand
TTTTGGTTTGTTAATGAAAGGTTGGGTATTTATAAGCTTAAAGAAACCTTATATAGCATTAAAACAACAAAATGAGTGTTTTAGACATGGATTTGTAAAATGGGTTTTTAGATTGTTTTTATGTAGTGATTTAACGTATTGATTTCCAGTCAGCTTGGCATTTTGAGTATCGATTCGAAAGATTTGGATTAGACTTTAGTGAGGCAAAGGTGAGTGCAACTTCTCTTTTGGTAATAGAATTGAGGAAGGCTTGCAAAAGCCAACCTCCGTGTTTTCGATCGGAAACTTATATTTATTTTATGTTATATTTTAATGTTTTATTCATTTTCCATTATACAAACTATGTTTTATGATTATATGTTATGGAAATGTGAACTCTGAATCATTGAATGTGAACAACTCTATGAGAAAGAAACTATGTGAATAAGAAAGACTTTGAATAATGATTGAACATTATTATGTAATTAATAGCCCAAAGTATATGTATGGGATTAGAGGTATAGTTGGCATGCCAAGATTCGAGGGTCTTATGTGGTCCTTTGGGACAAATATTTGTCCTCCGAGACAAATATGTGGCACTTTGGTGCAAATCTATGTGGTTCTTCGGGACAATTATGTGGCACTTCGGTGCAAATTTACAAGCTGTGGTGACACATTAGTGCACAACCTCTAGTACTATATACCTAGAGTTCTCAGTATACCTACAAAGTGTAACTATTCATAGTATATCGTTGATATGAAATAATGAAATCTCTTTGCAAAACATCCTGAATAAAACAAATAAGATTTCTATTAATAAGTTAGCACTATTAGTATTGCCTCACTAAATCATTGACTTAGCTTGTGTTTTCTCACGCGTAGGTTTGAAGAAAGCTGACGATTGATTTGGGTTGAGGATATACACTTCTGAAGATCAGATCAGTACAATTAAATGTAGATTTTGCTAATTTTGTAAACTGTTGGCATGTATATACGTTTAATTTGAAATGCTCTGGTCGATTTTGTAAACTTATATATTTTGTATTTTGTAAACTCTTACTTTGGTTATCTATGTAAATTATTAAGATTTTATGGAAATGATTTTCTATTTAGAATGGTATTATCTCTTTATTTTGATTGGACTAATAATTTTAAATTATTCCTATTTGTGAATTTCTTATGTTTTGAAAAGTCAGATGTGATACCTCAATTCGTATCCGGGTCAGGTACTGGGTCAGGGGTGTTACAAATTGTTAGAGAGATATCTTTGCTTTTAAAAAAATATTTATAACATTTAAATTTAGGTCAAAATTTAAAATTTGTAAAATCAAGCATTTGAAAAGTTTTATATCAATTGTTAGAGAGATATCATTTGCATTTAAAATCAATTTTGACCAAATTCATTAAGATTAACTAAAAATATGAAAAATCATTAAAATTTAAAATGTTCATCATAAAACTTTTTAACACACATGAGATAAAAACAAAACATAGCATTAAGATCAAAACTCGTGCATGCTTAAAGAAACAAATGAACAACCAATTATGCAAAATTAAAAAGCTTTAAGCTTAAAGGTTACCCATTCCTTTTTTAGTATGGCTAGAGCATCTTGATTATCTTCATCTTCATCACCATTTTCTCCCACACACTACAAGAGACATTTAAGTAGATTTCGGTATCCAAATTGCTTTGGATCCTTGACATTAGTTTCAATGCCCTTGTTCCTTAGGAATACATACTTGCCTAATTGTAAAAGATTTTCTTTCTTTATGGGACAAGTATGTTCCAAATGACCATAAAAATGGAAATGTGAGCATTTTTCTATTTTTAAACTAATGAGTTGTTTTGAGAAATTATTTTTTTTCTTTTGTTAAGCTCTCAAGCTTAACTTTCAATCAAAATTTTCTTTTTCTATATCATTGATTTTGACTTTTGAAAGCTCTAAATTATTTTTAAAAAATTTCATTTTGATTTTCAAATCAACTTTTGCTTTCAAAACCAAATCATTTTCAATTTTAAGTTTTAAAATTAATTTCTTATATTTGAAATTCATGGTCTCATATTCCAAATACAAACTCATATAAGCATCTTGTAACTCATCAAAGAATGTGAATTTAATTCATTTGAGTTAAAAGATACCATTGAATCTTTTCGATGGCTATGAGGCATAGGTTGGCTACTTCATCTTCATCATTGGAGTCATCTTCATCATTCCAAGCCGCCACAAATGCCTTTTCTTACTAGATCCCTTTCTTTAGGAGAGGACATTCATACTTGATATGCCCCGTTCTTTAACAATTGAAGCACACCGGGGACTTTTTTTAGTCGATTCATGTTTCACTTCCTTGGAAGACATGAACTCTTGATATGCCATCTCTTCTTCTTCATCATAGTATTCATCCACCTCTTTAAATCTTGATAATTCTCATGGTGGGCTTGAAGGCAATGTCTACCCATTCTTCTTCTTGTTTTCTTTTCTCATCTTCTTCCTCTTCCTTCACCATCAACTCATGAGTGAGAAGAGAACCAATCAACTCGTAGAGAGTGAGAGACTTTAGGTCTCTATCTTTGATAATCATCGTCTTCTTCGATTGTCAAGACTTTGGAAGAGTATATCATATTCCTCAAAGCTTCTCATTAGAGATTACTTTCCCTTGAGATCGTTGAAAATCATAGAATCTATCCGTCATAGCTTTGATGTCTTCATCGGGTTTCATCTTGAAATTCTCGTAACTATGGTTGAGAAGACTTATCTTGGTTTCCCTCACTTCATCGGTTCCTTCATGAGTGAATTGGAGCTTATCCCATATCTCCTTTGCATTGGAACAAGAGTAGACTTCCATATTCATGGGCCTAATACATAAAAGAATGTGCATATTCTTAGCATTAGTTGGACTTCTTCTTCTCTCCATCACTCCAATCGTCCATCTCGCTAGTTGGAATAGTGAAGCCTTTCATGATATAGTTCCAAGATCCTAGATCGTTGGCTTGAATGAAGAGCATCATCCTATTCTTCTAATAGATAATTTTCTCCATTGAAGCAATGTGGCTTGTTGACCGGTTATGAATCTTCATGTAATAGGCACCGGAGGTTGAAACCATTTATTTTTCAGTGCGTCAGGAATCGGTAGTGCTTCTTCTAGGACCGTCTTAAAGTGGTTAAACCTTCTAATAAGTAGCTCTGTACCAATTGTTAGGATCAAATAGGCTCAATTAAAACAATCGAAAACGTGAAAGGGGGTGAATTGATAAAAAATTGTTTAGGGAGTAAGGAGAGTAAAAGATAAGACATGAACACAAGGATTTATAGTGATTCGACTTATCAACCAAGTGTACCTCCACTACCTTAGCTCCTCACTAAGGATTTTCTAAAAATTCTCTAATTTGTTCTTTCTTTTTAAAGGATTAAGAGAAACCTTTACAAACTCCTTATCTTTTTTACTTGCCTAAGATAGAACCAAAACCCCTTTAAAAAAGGATAAAAGGAGTAAACAAAGAAACCTCTCTAAGGTAGGTGCTTACAAAATTAAGCTCACAAGAACAAAATATTTACAAGAAAATTGGAATAAAGAGTGAAAAAACTCTTCTCTTGTGTTTCAATGTTGGGATAGGGTTCTAACCCTTCTTCAAGTGTCCTTAACTTTTATTATATGTTGGAATGTTATTGTGGTCGTTTCTAGCCGTTGGGAGTGTTTTGGAGCCGTTGGGGATCAATTTCGTGCAAAATAAAGCTTCCCAGAAAGAGGGTATCGATACTCCTAAAGGAGTATCAGTACTACCTTTGTTATTTTTAAATCAACTAGCCGTTACTATGTAAAGTAATATCGGTACCCTTTGGGTATCGGTACCATTTTTGCATTCTGGAATTTGAGCAATGATGGTAGTATAAATACTACCTCGTGTGTATCGATACTTCCTTACCTTGGTATCGGTACCATATGAACAGTATCGATACTGCTTGTCCAGAAAAACGTTTTGTGCTCAATTCCAATCTTTAAGGAATTTGAATTATTTTGAAAAACTTTGAAAGCTTTGAATAAATTCAATTCAAGTCCAAAAACATTTTGTCTTAATTGTTATATCAAATATAGTTCAACAGGATGTATCAAGAAAACAACAAATTACTATTATTTTACGGTATGTTGGTAATTTCGGTCTAGTAAAGAACGTTTTTAGCATTATTCATGTTCTAATGCTTCAGCAATGACTTTAAAAGATGAAATATTTTCTGTTTTATCGTTATTGCTTTGGCATAAAGAATATTCAGGCCAAGGTTATGACGGTGCAAGTAACATGCGAGGAAAGTGGATGGGTTACAAGCATTAGTTAGTAATGAGTGTCATTTTGCTTACTACGTGCATTGTTTGCCCATCGTTTACAGTTAGCACTAGTAGTTGTAGCGAAATAGGTCATACATGTTTACCAATTTTTTTCAAGCTATCCTTTATTATCAATGTTGTTCTTGCATCATATAAGCGCATCGATTAACTAAAAATGCTTATTCTAACGAGATAAATCATTTAATTGAAGAAGAACAACTTGAAACTAGAACTAATTTAAATCAAACAAGTAATTTGTAGAGGGTAGGTGATACGTGGGGTTCTTACTTGAGATCAATTTTAAGCTTGATAAAAATGTTTAGTGCCACTTATATTGTTCTATATAAACTCATTGATGAAGGAAGTACATCTTCTGAGCGAGAAGAAGCGATGACAACTTTAGAGACTTTGACTTCTTGATATTGTCTTCATTTTACATTTTATGAAGAAAATATTAGAAATCACTTATCACTTTCTCAATCATTACAACGAAAATCTCAAGATATTTTGGATTCACTACATCTTGTTGAGAGTTCAAAGATACTTTTGTAGAAATTTAGAGATGATGGATGGAATCATCTTTTATGAAGTTTACCTCATTTTGTGAAAGTCGTAACATAGATATCCCAGATATGAGTTCTATTTATATAAAAGAGGAGGTTGCGCTCGTCGCCAACAAGATCATTTACAGTTGAACATCATTATCAAGTAGAATTTTTTTATGCTACAGTTGATGTTCAACTACAAGAGTTAAACAATAAATTTAATGAAAAGTCGATAGAGTTATTAACTCTTGATTGTGCTTTGGAGCCAAGAGACAAGACAAATTTTTCAAGGTTGAAGACGTTTACAATCTTGTGAATAAATTTTATCGAAGGATTTCACGGAAGTTGAAAAGAATGATTTATGAACATAATTGCGTCATTATTAGTTGAAGTTATCTGGAATTCAGGTCTAAGAAAATTGTTGACAATCTCTGACCTAAGTCAGTGGTTGGTGGATACTAGGAAAGTGAACACTTATCCATGTATATTTTGAACGGTAAAACTTCTATTGACTCTCCAGTTTCTACAACAAGTGCTGAAAGAGCTTTTTCTACAATGAATATAATCAAGACAACACTTCGCAACAAAATGGAGGATGAATTTTTTTAGAGTTGCATGCTTATCAACATTGAAAGAGATATTACAAGGAGCTTTAGTAACATCGCTCGTGGATGCATTTCGAAATTTGAAGGATTGACACATTTTATTGTAATTATGTGATAGTTATGTCTTTTGCATTTTTTAAATTATTATTTATTTTATTTTAATTTTAATTGTTATTTCATATAAGTATAAAAATATATACATATTTAATGTTATCATTTATTTTTTAAAATAAACAAATAATAAAGATAAAATTATATATATAACTTAAAGATGTTAAAAAAATTCAACCTCGGTTTATATCTAGTTCTGAATCCGTCCTACATAGAAGAAGCAGATGGATCTAAGATGCAATCATGCATAGCCCACTCAATTCCAGATTACAAGTCACAATCTTCTCTTTTAAATCCTACGATCTTGACTGAAGTTTTGTCGTCACCCCCTAATCTCTGTTTTATTTCTTGTACAAGATCGGGAGTAAAATAATTAATATAAAAAAGTCACTGCCAGCCGGTTTCAATCCTCTCGGTTTTCTCGTGAAAATCAAACCCCCCCCCCCCTCCCCACCCCAAGTTAAAAATGAGGAAAAAAAACGCGACAGTGAATTTTATTCTAAAAAACCTACATATAGAAGCCAGAAGACTGGGTTTCCTCGAGAAGTAGAGAGGAAAATTAGATACAAAAAGTAGAGTTAATAATTCGTCGTAAGCGCTGGAAATGCCCTGCATCAAAGGCGGTTCCGGTTTACCGCCGATCCACTGTCTCTGTCACGTATACCCCCACTTATCTCTCTCTATCTCTGTCACCGCCTGAGTCTGGTACCTATTGGTCTTCATTTTTAAAATACTTCTTTAGGATATTACCTTTTATGTAAAACAAGTTTATTACCGTCTCAGAGTTTTGATGTGAAAATTCTAGTCTGTTTTAAGAAATAAACAATACCCAGAAACCAAAACCCTAGCTTTATCTCTTCCACACTTGATTTTTCACAATCTAAGCCAATATCCATTAGCTGAATCCTGTGTTCTAGATTATGGCATTTGATCACAACGCTATACCAAAAGATCTGAGACCGTTGACTGTGGTTAGCTCTATAACTGAAGAGCCCCGCATTACCTCTACTAGTAATGTCGGTGGTAGAAACATTGAAGGGTTTTTCCCAATCCATCTCTGGAGCCTGCAAGTCCTGGTACGTGCATATCTTTTATCCAGCAACTATGGCTAATTCTGGTCTTGTAGGTTTGGGGTATGCAAATGCAGTGCCCTTGGCACCAGGTGCCCCTGCATGGAGGCCTCCCATGCCAATGCATATACCTGTGCCGGTGGGGCGCCCAAGTATGAATCCTGTTGTTGGGTTTGGCTATAATCCAAATTTGAGCAATATGGTTGTTGCTAATGCTGTGGATCAGTTTAGTAATGGTATGGTAGGGGCATGGTTCCAATCCTAGTTTGGGCAATAGAAACAGTGGGAATGGAAGTTATCAAATGAGTAATGATGTTAGGACAACAGGTCTTGCACCAAGTTCCAATATTGAAAATAGGGGTTGTGGCAATGGAAATGATCAGTTGCAGAATGAATTATTTGTTGGGTTTGCTCATAAACCAAATCAGGACTCAGAAGCAATAGCAGCGGGGCTGATCAGGTGAGTGATGAGGGCGGAGGTGATTCGGTGTCAGAAAAAAGGTTAAGATTTGTGTAGTTTTGGGGGAAGATACTACCTAGACCTAGTGATGGGGTGTTGAGATACGTTGGGGGCCAGACAAGGATTATTACTCTGAGGAGGGATGTGAGCTTTAATGAGTTTGTGCAAAAGATGGCGGATGCTTATGGGCAACCTGTGGTTATTAAGTACCAGCTTCCGATGAGGATCTCGATGCATTGGTATCGATTTCATCCTTGGATGATCTTGATAATATGATGGATGAGTATGACAAAGCGGTGAAAGGTCTTCAGATGGGTCAGCTAAGTTAAGGGTATTTTTGTTTTCAGCTTCCGAGCTTGATCCTTCTGGTATGGTTCAATTTGCGGATTTAATTGATGATGGGCAGAAATATGTTGAGGCAGTGAATGGAATTGTGCAAGGATCACTGGAGGCATCACACGGAAGGAGAGCTTAGCAAGTCTGGCTTCAACACGAAATTCTGATTTTAGTGGGAGTGAGGCTGTTGATAGCATTGGTACTGGTCAGGGGGATGTTAATGGGGCTCCATCAACAAGCATGTTGTCACCTGGAGGGAATTCAGCTACTTTTGTTGATACTGGTCCAAAATAATGGTTGTGGATCCTAGTCCGGCTGTTTATGCAGATGGTGCTGTTCATTTGGGAATTCCAGTGGTAAAGTCTGCTCCTCCTCAAACATTGTCTTCTCAACATGAGGTTGAGTCAGAGAGGCTGATGCCCCTTACTTCGCCACCTCAACAAGTGAATATGATATGCCACAACACTATGCATCTACTTATATTGATCCTCGCCCTGAGGTTATTAACCATTCTGATCATGTGCATCTTGCACCTCAAATGGGGTCAAGTCCTATGTTGGTGGGCAAAACTGATTCTATATTTAACCAACAACATTTTTGTGATAATTCTTCTTCTCATCAGTTCATTCCTGCCGTGCACATGACAATGACTCCCTCCACTTCACATGTTGGTGTTAGACCAACAGTAGTTCAGCCACTGTTGCAACCCAAACAAATGCCGATGGAGAATGTTCAGCTTCCTGTTGATCAGAGACAAAATGTTTATCAGGCTCATATTCCAACCGAAATGGTTCCAGTAAGTCAGGGTTTGATGGATATGACAGGTGAGTTACAATCACAATATGTTTTGCCGACTCATACCAGCTTAAACAGGATGTCCCGCGTACTGGGGCCATTGACATTCATGCTGCAGAACAGCCAGTGCCCAAAGCCTCAAGAGAATATCATGGCAATATTCCTGGTGTCCCCAAAGATGATATTGTAGACCCTAACCATCTGATTCCCATTGATGGGATGATGGGATAACCAATGACCAAGGTAATTCACCTCTTTACAAACCAGAAAAGATATCTTGGATGAGAGAACTCCACAAACAGCAGAGAGAGAGGTGCTTTGGATAACATCTTTATCAACAAATAGACTCCAATGAGAGTTTATTTTGGATAATGTAATAACACATACACAACCAAGAATTGAAGCGCAAAACTTGGGTTCTCTGAAGTTCAATATGGGAACCCTCAATTTTCTGGTGTTCAGTCGGCACATAAAGTGGATGATGTGTTGGATTCCACAGATTCACTTTTTAGCAATCAAGATCCTTGGAATTTACAGCAAGATGCTCAATTTTCCTAGACCTAACAAGATTCAAACACATAGAGAGGGATTAGCTACTAAAGACCCTTTTGGAGAGAACAGGGCAGTAATCAATGGTGAATCTAAAACCCAATCGGAAGATGAAGTTTACCAGTCATTAAATCATTTGAACAGGATTTCACTTCAGACAACACACAATCCACACAAGGTGAGGTATTTGATTTCTGTTTGCTACAGATGTTGGCATTTTGCTTTATGCATAGAGTAAATGTTTATTGTCTTTGCCTTCACTTGTAAAGGCTCGGCTGAGGAACTCATCAAGAAAGAACTACAAGCTGTTGCTGAGGGAGTCGCTGCTTCTGTTTTCCAGTCATCTACCGCTTCCAATACCGACATACCAGAAACAACCGACAAATCTGGTTTTGAAGGCAATCAAGAGACTGATGTTTCAACTAGAAACATTGAAATACAGCATAAGCTAAATTTGAGGTGTGCAATATAAGATCTCTTCATTCTTTATCTGTGTCTCTACAAGCAGATGAATTCCTTGGACTATCTTTAATGTTTTGTTTTCTTAATTCAGAAAATCAAGACCAAACAACCAGACAGAACAAATTTTGGTTTTCGAGTTTCAGATGGCATTGGTTGCTTGCAGGTTGAATAATTGTTTTTACGTGACGTCTGTGATTTTATGTCAACTCTTTTCCCATAAATTTAGCTTTATTCATTTTTCAGATTATAGAAATATTGACCTTGAAGAGCTGCGAGAGCTCGGGTCTGGCACCTTTGGTACTGTTTATCATGGGAAGTGGCGGGGTACTGATGTTGCAATCAAACGGATCAATGATAGATGCTTTGCAGGGAACCTTCTGAACAAGAACGCATGGTACGACTCTTTATTTTCTTTTTGCATGCTCTTATTTCTCCATAGTAGTTCCACTATGAAATATCGCTCACTAACAACTTGTACTATGGAAAATGCATATGATAAGATTGATGATTTCTGGAATGAGGCAATTAAGCTTGCTGACTTGCACCACCCCAATGTTGTGGCTTTCTATGGAGTTGTTCTTGATGGTCCTGGTGGCTCTGTGGCAACTGTGACAGAATTTATGGTTATGGTTCTCTAAGGACTGCTTTGCAGAAGAATGAGAGGTTCTAAAAGTTCTAGTTTTGTTTTCTGTACTGTATAAGCTTTCTTATGATTGTGTTTTGATTGAACATTTATCTGATTATAAATAGTTATTGGATGACCTGCTCTTTCAGGAATTGATAGCGTAAGAGACTTTTGATTGCCATGGATGGCTTTTGGAATGGAGTATTGCATGGAAAGAATATAGTGCACTTTGATTTGAAGAGTGACAATTTACTTGTCAATCTTCGAGATCCCATCGCCCGATATGCAAGGTTTGGTCGGGTCTAAGTTTTACTTGCATGCTATTCTGGTGCCAGTTCTATGGTGGAAAGCTTTTCATTATTTATTCCAAACATCCTTGGATGGAATTGGAAATTATATAGATTCACTCTGGGTATTAATTGGACATGTTTCTTGGTTAGAGGAGGTTAAGTGGCAAATTTAAAATAGTCTTAAATTCTCAAGGTGAGTAATTTTGTGACTGAGTTGGCTGATATGTTAGATATCATATTATGTTGTGGGATTGAGGTTTCTGTGGGCATGTTTGGTTCAAGAGCAGAAGTCAGTATATAAGAACAGGACAGGGTCTTGAACGAATTCCTGAACTTTTTTAAGAGTAACCTCAATAATATGAATAACAGACTGATTTAGGTTTTAAACCTTGTTTCTTTCAAAGTAAAATTATGGGTTCTGGTATATATATATATATATATTTTTATCAACTGTTAAAAGCTGGAGCAAGCCGAGTCTTAATGCCGAAAATGGGGTGATTGTATGGTACTCTTGTTTATCTTAACTTGATACATGAAGGTTCCCTTTCATTTGCTTAGTGATTTTAATGATGATAACTTCAATTTCATTCCCAACCATTCTTCAGTTCTCATGCCAAGTTTTTCGGTACCAGGTTGGTGATTTGGGCCTTTCCAAGGTGAAATGTCAAACTCTGATCTCAGGTGGTGTCCGTGGAACCCTTCCGTGGATGGCTCCAGAACTTCTGAATGGAAGCAGCGGTCTTGTCTCAGAAAAGGTCTGTGATTGCACATTATTTGGTTCAATGCCCACTACCAATTCATTTCTTACATGCTACTTCTGCCGCATATGATCATCTTAAGATTTCTGTTTTGGTATTTCCTGTAATTTAGGTGATGTGTTCTCATTTGGTATTGTTATGTGGGAGCTTCTCACTGGAGAAGAACCATATTCAGACTTACATTATGGGGCAATTATTGGTAATTGCACTTTTTATGAATGTATTCTTAATTCAATTGTTCAAACCATTGTATTTGATGGCTCACATTTTTTCACTGAGCATTTGCCTTGAATTAATTCATTCAGGTGGCATTGTAAGTAATACACTAAGGCCACCGGTTCCAGAATGCTGTGACCCGGAATGGAGATCATTGATGGAGAGATGCTGGTCACCCGAGCCATCAGACAGACCGAACTTCACCAAGATAGCAAATGAGTTACGCTCAATTGCAGCAAAGTTCAACCAAAGGGACAAATCCCACAAAAATAAGCAGAAAGCTCCAGCCTCGGGCTTCAAATATGATTTTGGACAATCTGCTCATTGTTGAAATCCCTTGTTTCCTTTGCATTTGCTGGCAGTTGGAGGAATAATAGGTGGTCGTAAATGTGCTGCTGTTTGGCATGAACGTACACAGCACGGGAAGAGGAATGGAACTAAGTTTGTTATTATTATTTAATTATTTTACTATAGAAATTATATTGGTTGATTTTGTTGACGTTGACTTTCCATCTGATTGAAGTTTGTTTTTATATGCAATTATATTGTTGGGGAATTATATGTTGAAAATTTGCATCGTCTGTAAACTTCCGTCCTAACAGAGTTGAGTTGTGCTTTTGGCTTTTGTTGCTGATTCATTCATTTATCTACATGGAATCCATTTATTACACTTATATTATGGTTCTAAGTAATTTAAAAAAAAAAATCATCTTGTTTCAACTCTATATTACAGTAGAATAATTGCATTTTTATTTATAAATATCTGATTCAACATTTTTCATGAATATGCAATAATATTGTTAAATCCATGGCATATTGATAGACCTTTTTCAGTGACTTTACCTGATGCTTTTGCAAGCTTCAACTTAAACCCTTAGTTCTGCACAAATTGAGCAAAGTCTTCTAGATATTAATGTTTGCAGCTGGAAACTTGATCAAAGTTTTGAATCAGTATTACATTAAATAAACAGTGACTTTACATATATATGCATATGCATATTCATTCGAGTAGATAATTTAATCTAAGACAACATTGTTACACATATATCAGCGGATTCCAATACACCTAGAACTGACTGGTGCTCACCTCAAGCAATTTGTAAAGCTGAAAAGCTCGACCGAGGAATGCTGGCTATTCGCATTGCAACAGTTTCAAGCTTAAGTCCCATTACTATGAACAGATCGACAACAAAACGTGGAGTTAACTATTAAGAGTTTCTTTCTTTTTTTAATTTACACGAAGTGATCATGACAGGGTTAACCTGTGTTACTTATTTTCCAAACCGAAAGTAGCCAATGGTACTCGAGAAAAGCTCATCTCGATCGAGAATAAACGCGACATAAGCAGTCTACATCTTACGCTTGCTCTCAGAGAGAAGAGGGGTTACTATGCCAGTTCCTTTTTCTCTGGTTTATGAACCAGTTGTTAATCTGATTTAAGTGCAAACCTGTTTCCTGCACTAATTTTTGCTTGTCTTCCTCCTGAAGCAACATTTTGAGGAGACACTTTTTTCATAAAAACAGTTGAAAACAACGTACTTGGATGATCAGAACTAGTAGGGAAACATAGCACACTCACAGTTGGGTAAGGCCACTTGGAATGTGACTGCCACCAAGCTCTTAAAAACAAGGTGGTATCCCCTGGTAGCTTTCCGGCTCGACTCTTACGCATAATTTCCTCTCTAACGTCCACAATTTTCTCCTTGTAACCCTAAATGACCAGATCATATTTAGCTGCGGTGTTACATGTCGAATGATTTTACTTTTAAGTTTGTAAAGTCATACCTGTTTCAGCTCGTGCTTCAGTTCTTGCCTAACTCGCTCCATTAATGATCTCTCGGTCTCGGTTGGGACCAGGGGGCCTAACCCATGTGTCAATCCCATCGAAACTTCCATTAAACAAGCTGGTCACTATCTACAACCTCATCTTCTTCATCAGACATGATTGCACCAGTTCCTCACCTGGAGATACACCTGCTCATGCTTTTTACGTCAGCTCTATGTTTTTACCACTTCAATCTGCGGATAATGCAGTCATTTTACAAAACAATCAAAATAAATAGGGAAGGATTAAGTTCATTGTTATGACTACAGTAAGCATGAAAGCTGGATGCAGTATAATTCAAAGACTGAACCAACTTCTATGGCTTATCAATAGACGTTTTTGCTGTTCCTATTGAATTAATGCAGCAAGATCATAGTAATTACCGCTGCTCTGCCATGGTATCTAGTTTGGGCTCTGAGAGAGATTGGTTAACAATCTACAACTTATATAACTCGGTAAAATCTCTAGCGAAGTTCACTGGTAGAGAACTAGCAGAAACAATTAGCTGAACTCTGGACCAAGAGGATGGTTGGCAAAAGTTGATAAGCAAAACCAAGATATAACCGAAACGAATAACATTGCTCATGTGCAATATAATGATGCATCGACATGCTAATCCTACTTTATGCTATCCATTCCGGAAGCTGTTTACTGTAGGGACTTGCTTAAGATCCCAACAAGCCATAGCTGCTTCCATGCATGAACACGAACACGTTGTTGCAATTGGTCTTTGAAGAAGCCAAGCAATAGAACATAATTTGCCTACATCAAAAGTAATAGGAAAAGAGAATGCTCAAACAGAAATATGATATGACAATATCATGATTGTCATTAATGAGTAGTGGGTTCAGGCCAATTCGAAAAATTTCACTTCTGAATCTATCTCGTTTCTAAGAATAAAGAATAATCCTTTTTCGTTTTAAGCCTTTTTAATTTTACATAATCTCTTTTGGCTGATACATAAAATACTAGTCTACCATGCATAAAACATCCTAATACAAAAGGATTAGATTAGAAGTTTTAGCTGGTTAATCGGCACAAAAAATTCAGTGTAAAGTGTAACCAATGGATTATAACTAAACAAAGTGAAGAAAAATAACTAAAGCCAGTTGGTCAACGATGACCCAAATGAGAAAGATAATCAAGAACTCATCAAAAACACAAGGATGATTCAGATCAGGAAACGAGAAGAGAAAAGGATTACCATGAAGTAATCGAGTTCTTCCTCAGCGGCAGCAGCTGAGGAGTACTTAGCCAACACTTGTTGAGAGCTAGCCATCTGAGCATCGATCTGACCAAGCAGGTCAACAGGCTTGGCAACACGTAGGCAGGCGACGTGAGCTTCCAACAACTGGTCGTACATGGGGTGCTTTGTTATCTCTTCCTTGCATTTGGCTCTTTCTCAGTGATCGAGGTCCGCAGCTGAGGGTTGGAATCGTTTAGAGCAAGGGTTGCATGTACTTGGTTTGGTCGGAGACAAAACCATCGAAAGTCATGTCGTGTTGATCAGAGAACTGGAAAGAGGCTTCAAGGGGGTTTGATGTTTAAAGAAGAAGAAGAAGAGGATAAGGAGTAGAAGAAATGAAATTAATGAAATAAACTAAGAAAAAAAAAAGGAAAGCGGGGTTGTCGGAAGATTGTGTAATAAAAGACAAAGTGAGGGGAGATCCATGATGATGATGATGCAGGAGGAACAAGAGGGGACGACCATTGACGTTTCAGTTAAATTTTTGGTATAATACCAAAATTAGCCCCCTAATATTTATTAAAATAGTCATTTTGGTTCTTTTTTTATTTTTTTATTTTTTTGAACAATTGATCTCAATGTTTCATTTTAGAGCAAAAAATCCCATAATATTTAATAGACTAATTACTTTAGTTCTTATTTTTTATATAGTATTTTAACCATCAACATTTTATTTTAAGTTAAAAAGACCTCTATTTCATAACGTTATTCGTGTGTTAACTAATAATTTTCATTTATAGAGTGAATTTTCCTCCTAAAGTGAAATATTGGGACCATAATCTTTTACCTCTTAATTTTTATAGTCTGGTTGCGTCGTCTTCTACCTCTTATGTTTCATCATTTTTAACTCATAATCTTTTTACTCTAAATTCACTGATACAAGAAAAACAATCGTATATGATTTTTTTTAAATAGCTGGTAATAACTGAACAATAGAACAACAAACAATTAGAACCATACACAACGGAAAAATAAATCTTCTAAATGACTAAAATTAAACCAGTTATAAAAACTAAACGACTCGGAGTGCACCAAAGTGCATATAAAGATAAATCCGAGGAAAGAATAGTTTAGAGAAGTTTCAACCAAAGCCATGAAGACACACAGGAAACTAGGGAATAGGCAATCTCTCCCTATCCACCTCTACAACCAACGTCGCACCAGAGGAAGCTTCTTCAATCCAGTATCTTGGGCTCTTTGAATTCGACCTTCTCGAGCAAGCACATGGACAACGTTATATATTAACCTCACGACGGAAAAATTAATATTATATATAAACAAGGCAAAATTCCTCGCATAATGTTGTGAGAAAAAAAGTCCTTACATAGTGTCTCCTACTAATTATTTATTGAAATAGGACAATTGTTACAATACAAGTGTAGACATATGAATTTCATATTACAAGGCCTACATGTTGGCCCAACAATGAGCCAAGCCCAAATCCCATACAGAACCGGTTCCACGTAGGGTTGTTTGAAACCCTAATCTCCTATCTCATTCAGCCGCGTCGCATCACCCATCCCAGCCGAGGACTCCCTGCCGTGCACGCCTCTCCAACAATCCTAGAAACGTCCGGCAACCGAGACTCATGTTCATCACCAACAACCCAACATTAGACTTCTATTAGGATTCAAAATGTAATCTAAAAACATGCTTTTCTTTTATTATAAATAAGTGTAAAGCAACACCATTGGGGGACATTCGGATTACACGAAATAAAAGCAGAAATTCCAAGCAAAATTAGAGCAAAACCAGAACGTTTTTGAGAAGAACAAAAGGTAAAGCTTGTACCTTTTTTTTCATTTTGATACTTGCAGGCGTTCGTTTTGTTATTCTTGATTCGGAAAACCACCAAAGGAAACGTTTTGGCCGATGAACATAAGGGGTAAACCGAAGATCTTCTCCCTTAGATCCACGGTTCCCCGAGGCCCGATTTAGAAAAGACTTTGATTTTTGAAACGAGGGTAAAACGATCTTTCGAATGTCCAAAAAAAATAAGGTTTTGCCGCCGTTGAACAGCGGCGGCGAGGCGGTGCTAAGGTGGCCAGAATCTGGGTTCATGCGAGAACCCAACCATGTTCTTATTTTTAAAGAACATACGAGAGAAATGTTGAGAGAGAGGGAGTGACTCGGCTAGGGAAGAAGAGAAAATGAATTTTTAAACAAATTTTTGGCTTTTACACACAACCCATACCCGACCAGTTAACCCGCATGTTGACCCGACCCAGTCTTCTGACCCGCATGTTTTTACGTATTTAAGGGTAAATCCCTTTTTGGACCCCTATTGTTTTAATTCTTCCATTATCGCCCTAACCTCTCTTAAAATTGATCCCCAACTCTGTATTCATTCAATTCGGTCCCCATGTTTTTTTATTTCTTAATTTAAATGTTGTTATTAGCATTTATATTTAATTATATAGTTTTATTATTTATTTTCTTATTTATTTTTTTTCTTGATCTATACCATTCGGTATTTTAATATATATACATGTTTATATTCTATATTACTACTATATTTTATTATTATCTATATGTACTTTTAATATTTTATTACTATATACTTTAGTTATTTGTCACTTGATTATTTTTATTATTTTTATAAGTCATTATATTTGTATATTTATAACTAATATCATTTTTTAAACTACTTATGTATATAAAATATATTATTATTATTTCTTTGCTTTTCTTCTTTATCTTATCTATTTATTTATTCACTTTTCCCTTTTTTATTTCCTTTATCTTTGATCTATTTGCTTATGCTTATTTATTTATTTATGTATATATTGTCTTTGCTCTTTTTATCTTGTTTTATTCTTTTTCCTCTTTATTTTATTTTCTTTATGTTATTCGTTTTATTCACTCTGACACATTCACTTTTAAAGGGTACAACTTTCGAATCAATCTACGGTAAGTAATTCGGAACGATATTTTACCTTCTAATTTAAACTTATATCTTTCTTAATTAAGACAACTGGCAATTATAGAGTACCGAAAGGGCAGTTCAAGGGTGCTAACCCTTCCTTGACTGTAACCGACTCCCGAATCTGACATATCTTTGGTAAGACGCAGATCAGGTAAGAAATAAGGTACCCGATTAACCTATTTATTTTCAAATAAATAATCGGTGGCGACTCCAATCCATATTTTTCAAGTCGAAGCCCAATTCTGGGGCCCAACCGAAAGATGGTTGCGACAGCTTGGCGACTCCACTGGGAACACAGGTAAGTGAGTCAGGCTAAGGTAATTTCCAGTTGTCTTTTTAACGAAAAGGGTAAGTTTAAATTTTAAGGTAACATTTCGATCCTTATTACTTACATTTGATTATATATTTTTTTGAGTAAATAGTTGAACTGACCGTTTTCTAGTGATTTCAGCTTTCCAAACTTTTTCATTCAAGGCTCTAAACCCGAGCTCCGAACCCGTTTTAAGTGGGGGTGAAAGCGACGCATTCGTGTGAATTTATTCACCGCATATGCCTAGCAAGTAGCCTTCGGGATTCATATACCTTATGTCTTCGTGTGAATTTATTCTCCGCATAGACATAAGGGAATGTGTCCTCTCGAGTTTAACTTAGTCCATACAAGCCTGTGATGGGTTTAGGACTAAGGGTCTGGTAAGTCCAAGGGGGCACCGGCAATGAGAACTCGGGTACCGATTTTAGAACCTAAACCGGGAGACTTTGAAGAATTAGAGCCTACCCCTAAACCACATTCCAAAACCTAGAATATTTTTACCCTAACTATGTTTTTTTTTGTCTTTTTACTTTTCTTCCTTTCGTCATTTATTATTTATTTATTTTCCTATTTTACTAACTTTTTCTACCTTTGTGTTTTATATTTTCAAAGCATTTGCATCATAACAAGAGGTCATTGATCCCTAAAAGGTGTTTGTTACACAAAATAATCTGAATTAATGGATAAAGGTGTTGTAATACAGAGATTAAAAACCCTGAGGTACGACTATGGTCCGAGAAGACTCAGAAAGAAAAGGGAGACAGTCTTCAAGAAAGCTATGTGTCAGAATTGGTTAGCTACGCCTCTATTAGCCTGAAGCAGAACGACGTGCAAGAGCTTCGGGACATCTGGGACAGTTGGAAGAATGATCAGAAACAGAAGTTCAGCCAACGATACGGTGACATTGCATTATTGCTTCATATCAAGATTGATGAGCCTTTGATCAGAGCCTTGGTTCAGTTCTGGAACCCGGGATACAGTTGCTTCACTTTTAACCAGGAGGACATGGTGCCCACTATTGAGGAGTACACTACATTGTTGCACTGTGAAAATATCAGACTAGAGCGAGCTTATATTAAATACATCAAGAGCCAGCCTTTCAAGATTGCACTAGCCAAGGTTGCCGGGGTTGACGAAAGATGGGTAACAGACCGAGCTCGATGTAAAGGCAATGGGGAAGGAATTGCCTGGCTTCATATCAAGCAACTGATGAAGGACCATCCCGATGAGTGGAAGGCAATAGACCTGTTTGCACTGGGTCTGTATGGTATGATTATATTCCCGAAGACTTTGGGATACATTGATACTGCTGTGGTGGAACTATTTGAGCAACTCCCAAAACGAGTCAACCCAGCACCAACCATCTTAGTCGAGACTTTCCGATCTCTTAATCATTGCAGAAGAGTTGGTGGAGGAATATTCATTGGGTGTGTTCAGTTCCTTCAAGTATGGATTCACAGCCACTTCTGGAAGACCAACGGGGTTGCCTACCGTCGATTTAGCACTACCTATTCACCTTTGGGAGAGTTCATCACTATGAAATGGCATGAGGGTGCTTCAAAAGAGAAGTGGATGAAAATATTCATTCATCTTCAGGACCGGGATATTGCCTGGAGAGCCCCTTGGTTGTTCCTCAGTGATGTTCTTTTCCGGTGTGAGGGCTCTGACACGATGACCTTACTAGGACTTTGGGGTGCAGTTGGGTATGCTCCATTGTTAGCACTGAGATAGTATAGGGCACGTCAGTTTGTCCCAGCAACATGCGGACTATCTGGATCAGAGTTTGGGTATCACGGTAAAAGCTATAAGAAGATGATCAAAGAAGCAGCCGATTCTTGGAAGAAAATATTCCGGATGGACATCGTAGCTGCCAAGAACATGCTTACCCCAGATTATGTGGAATGGCGAAGATTGAGGAAAAATGATAATATTCCGGTGCCAGACTGTGAGGACACCCGAACTATGGAAGAACATCTCAGGCATGTCCCTTCTGAACTTGAGATAGCCAAGACAGAGTTTGAAGCTGTGAATAATGAGCTGAGGCAGAGGATAAAAGAACTTGAGGCTGAGCGCTATCAGTGGAAGATGGATGCCGACTCTCAGAAAGATAAAGCAGACAAACTGGAAAAGGAACAGAAAAGAGTCCATTTCGAGCTCGAAGACTTAAGAAAGGGGTATCAAGATGTTGTCAAGGATAACTCCAAGTTAAAAGTGTCCTCTGAGTACTGGAAAGACGAAGCTCACAGCTTGAAAAGAAAGTTTGAGGGGCCTGATGAGAGAACCTGGATGGAAAAGATGAAGATTGCTCAGAGGCGCTTAGCAGACAGTCAACATCAAAACCAACGCTTGAGAATCCAGATGGCTGATATGGAGAAACAGCATGAGAGAGATGGCAAAACAATAGGTGAGTTAGAAGCTATCGTAGATGGATTCAAAAAGCAAGCAGCCGAGCTTCAGATAGTGCCCTTTGATGGAAGTCTGCAGTGGCGTTTTCGTTGGGAGCAAGCACAACAAAGGGTGAAGGCCAGAGACGCAATCATCCGAGACTTCCTATATCAAGTACAGAAGGCAGCTCGTCATCTTCATGGCCTGGCAAGGGAAGCCGGAGTGGTTCGACAAGGTATTCAACCAGTAACGGGTGAAGGCAGAAGACTTGTCAATCTACTAGAAGCTATTCGGGCTTTAGAGGATTTAGTCCGAGTGTACCTTTGATTGTTTTTATGTCTCTTACAAGATAAGATATTTTTGTTTGAATAAAGATTATTTATAATAATGAACACTTTTTTCTGGATCAGTGCCTCTAAGCTGCATACATCATGCATTGTATATTTTGCATTCTATATTTCATGTTTATTTCTATATTTTCCATATTTTTACATTCGTATTAACAAATAGAACATGTCTCAGAAAGCGAAAGAGAAAACACCAAGTCTACCACTACATACATTAAATACGCATCATCCACATAATACCCGAGCAAAGAAGAGACAAATGGAGGCCAGAATGGAAAAACTCGAGGAGAACATTACGAGACTGCAAAAAGAATTGGAAGACAGGATGGCTCAAAATAGTCAAAGCACCCTGGAGTCCATCAAGAAGAACCAGGAGTCATTGGTCGATCAAATTGTGGCCAAGTTATCTGGATTACAGCAATCTAGTGCAGTAGAGGGAGGTTCCTCCGGAGGGGTAATCATATCACCAGCCCCACAGGTGGTTATCTCACCCGAGATCATACCAATACCACAAGAGAACTCTTCTGCTGTCAAAAGAAAAGAACCATCTGTTGTAAAGGTGCAAACTTCCACAACTAATCCTGATAATCGTCCAGATGATTACGGTATCCCGTATTTCGATGAAGATGACAAAGCGAAAAAGATAGAAGAAAAGATCAGGATGTTAGAAGATCGAGTGAAGTTGGTCGAGGGGGACTATGACTTTTATGGAGTGGACGCAAGAGAGCTGAGCCTAGTTCCAGATTTGGTGCTTCCGCCAAAGTTTAAAATTCCTGAGTTTGAGAAGTTCGATGGGAACAGTTGCCCATCGGCCCATATCACTATGTTCTGTCGGAAGATGACAGGGTATGGAGGGAATGACCAACTCCTGATTCACTGTTTTCAGGAGAGCTTGTCCGGTTCGGCTGTCCGGTGGTACAACCAGCTCAGCCAAACTCATATCAAGACATGGAGAGACTTAGCTAAGTCTTTCCTGGAGCAGTACAAGTACATCAACGATATGAGACCAGACCGGGTTATGCTACAAGGACTGGAGAAGAAGCACAACGAGAGTTTCCGACAATATGCACAGCGGTGGAAGGATTTGTCTGTGCAGGTTCATCCACCCTTGGATGAAAAAGAGACTAGAAAGTTGTTTGTACAAACTCTGAAGACACCTTACTTCGGGCACCTGGTGGCAATTACATCAGGGGGTTTTTCAGATCTAGTTATGGCTGGCGAAATGATTGAGTTGGCCATTAAACAAGGGAAAATCGAGGGAGGAGACTCTAGTAAAAAGTCTCCCACGAAGAACAAAGACCGAGAGGTCAACAATGTCAACACCTATAACGTCAACAAGGGCGTTACGGTCTCAAGCTCAAAGACCACTGCAGCTGCACCATCTGGTACTTCTAATCAAGCTCAGAGAGAACCAAGGAAAGAAAGGGAAAGAGAGCAGTTCGATCCCATTCCCATGTCATATAAAGAGTTATATCAACAACTCTTTGATACTCATGCAGTGTCGCCTTACCCAATGGATCCAATGAAACCCCCATATCCGAGATGGTATGACGAGAATGCGAACTGTGAATACCATGGAGGTGTGCAAGGGCATTCGATCGAAGGTTGTCTCGCATTCAAGAGGCTTGTACAACGAATGCGGAACAAAAAATTGGATCACTTTTAACTCTGAAACACCGAACGTTGCCCAGAATCCCTTGCCTAATCACCCAGAGACTGGAATTAATGCAATCACCACCAGGGATGGCAAGAGAGTCAAAACCAATGTTTCAGAAGTCAAAACTTCTTTGGCCTGGGTATGGAACCAAATGGTAAAGGCAGGGCTTCTTATACCGCAGTCATGTCCAACAAGGAATGAAGGTGGTAATTATTGTTGCTACCACAACGAAGAGGGGCATAAAGTGCAAGGATGTTCCGAGTTCCGGACATTAGTCCAGCTCATGATGGACCATAAGGAGCTGGAGTTCTACGAAGAAGTTCAGGATTCCCCGGAAGCAGACATTTGTGCTACTGAAGGAGCATCAGACAAGAGATTCGGCAGGGGTAGTCCTTTGATCATTACCTCTAAGGCAAAGATGTCAACAGTAGTTCCACAAGCAAAGGTGGTGATTACGGCCCCTCGACCTTTTCAGTACAAAGACAATCGGCAAGTGCCATGGAAGTACGGATGCCAGGTGAGTACTTCCGAATGATGTGACAACAATGTAGGGAAAAGACAACTAGAGCCCTTCAAGGAAGATGTATTGACTATCAATGAACCTATCAAGGAGGAAGAAGCTAAAGAGTTCCTCAAATTTCTAAAGCATAGTGAGTACAGTGTTGTAGAACAGCTCCACAACTTACCGACACGCACTTCAATGTTGGCACTGTTATTAAGCTCGGAAGCACATCGGGAGGCACTGTTGAAAGTCCTGAATCAAACATTCGTGCCACAGGACATACCAGTCAGTAAGATGGATCGACTGGTGAATAATATTCAAGCTGATAATCTCATCTCGTTTTCAGATGATGAGATTCCATCCGGAGGAAGAGGCCGAACAAAGGCATTGCACATCACTACCTACTGCAAGGGGCATGCTCTGCCAAGTGTGTTGATTGAAAACGGCTCAGCTCTGAACGTAATGCCTTTAGCCACTTTGAAAAGGCTGCCAATAGATACCTCTCATATGAGGGCATGCCAGAACGTGGTTCGAGCATTTGACGGAACCAAGAGAGAGGTAATTGGCAAGATCGAGGTATCGCTGACTATCGGACCAACCACCTATAACATTGAGTTTCTGGTGATGGATATTATGCCTTCTTACAACTGTCTTTTGGGAAGGCCATGGATTCATCAAGCTCGTGCAGTACCATCTACACTGCACCAGAAGGTTAAATTTGTTATTGACGGGGCCTTAGTAATTATTAATGCTAAGGAAGATATTGTGGCAAGTGTAACCACAGAAGCCCCATACATCGAGGTGGATGAGGAAGCGGTGGAGTGTTCATTCCGCTCCTTGGAATTTGTGAATGCCACCTTTGTGGCAGAAGGAAGAACGATTCCTAAACCCCGACTTTCCAAGTGTACCAGAATAGAGATCATGCAAACATTGGGACAAGGTGCCAAGACTGGAAGAGGTTTTGGGAAATTTCTGCAAGGGAGGATTGATCCAGTTCTTCCCATTTCAAAGCCAGACCGGTTTGGGCTTGGCTTTCAGCCCAGTTACCATGAAAGGAGGAAAGAAGTTCAGAAGAACCGAGAAAGAAGACTAGCCAGGTTGATTGGAAGTGAACTTCAATGGGAGCCCATGACATTCCCGCCTCTTTGCCATACATTCAAGACAGGTGGATATGTGTTTGAAACCACCCCGGCAGATTTAGAGGCGGATTTAGAAGAACTGAGCATCAATGTCGTAACCACTGGAAATGCTGACGACATCGTTAGATCTGGGATATGCCCTTTGCCACCTTGATTCGTGCCTAGCAGTTGGACGGTCGAAGAACTACCTGTGTTTTACAAGAATTTTTCAGAGTAATATTGAAACTATCCCTATTTGCCTATACCCGGGGCAATAGGTGATCTTTTGTGAGGGTGAATAAATATTAGGTTTAAGTTCAATAAAAGATGCATTTTTTTTTCTTCTTTTCATGGCAAACAAATTTTCCTTTATTTTATTTTGAATTCATTATATATCCTCTTTATTTCAATACTTCATTTCCACTTTCCCTAAAAACTTAATTCTTGATTATTTCGTGTGGGATATTTTCCTCTCACACATGCATATTTTCCCATCTTTCAGATCCCCAGATAACGATAATGTAGGCACTAATGATCTTGATCCGGAGGTGGATTTTGAATCGGCCATTTGTCTCGGGGAATTTGATGAACACAACACTGAAGAGGAGTGCAACTTGCCTACTGAATTGTTGAGAATGGTAGAAAGAGAAGATAAACAGATACTGCCCCATAAAGAGACAATCGAAATCTTGAATCTGGGCACTGAGGAAGATCGAAAGGAGGTTAAAATCAGTATAACTCTTTCGACTGAAGCAAGACAAAACCTGATAAATTTACTTCAGGAGTACAAAGAGGTGTTCGCCTTGTCATATCAAGACATGCCTGGACTAAAACACAGATATGGTAGTCCACAAACTTCCAATTAAACCAGAATGCAAACCAGTGCAGCAGAAAATGAGAAGGATGCGGCCAGAAATGCTCTTCAAGATCAAGGAAGAAGTCAAGAAACAATTCGATGCCGGATTTCTTCAAGTGGCCAAATATCCAGAGTGGGTGGCCAACATAGTGCCTGTGCCGAAGAAGGACGGGAAAGTACGCATGTGTGTCGATTACCGGGACCTTAACAAGGCAAGTCCCAAAGACAACTTTCCTCTGCCACATATAGACACTCTTGTGGACAATACGGCCGGGAACAAATACTTTTCATTCATGGATGGATTTTCGGGATACAATCAGATCAAGATGCACCCTGAGGACATGGAGAAGACCACTTTTGTCACAATGTGGGGAACTTTCTGTTACAAAGTGATGCCTTTCGGATTAAAGAATGCTGGGGCAACATATCAGAGAGCCATGGTAACCCTGTTCCATGACATGATACACAAAGAAATCGAGGTTTATGTTGACGACATGATTATCAAGGCATAAATCGAAAACGAACATGTCGAGCATTTGAGAAAGCTCTTCCAGAGACTAAGGAAGTTCCAGCTTCGACTAAACCCTAACAAGTGTACTTTTGGGGTAACATCCGGGAAACTGTTAGGTTTCATGGTCAGCAGAGAAGGCATTGAGGTTGATCCTGACAAAGTTAAGGCTATACAAAATCTACCTCCACCTCGAACACAAAAGGAGGTCCGAGGTTTTCTGTGCAGATTGAATTACATAGCACGGTTCATATCTCAGTTAACCGATAAGTGTGATCCAATCTTCCGACTTCTCCGAAAGAACAGCCCTGGGGCATGGAATGAAAACTGTCAGATCACATTCGAGAAGGTGAAAGAATACTTATCTCATACTCCTATTTTAATGTCCCCCATCCCAGGCAAACCTTTATTCCTGTACCTTTCCATATTCGAGAACTCAATGGGTTGTGTCTTGGGTCAACATGACGAGTCTAGAAGAAAAGAAAGAGCCATCTACTATCTGAGCAAGAAGTTCACGGATTGCGAGGTCAGATATCCGCCTATCGAGAAAGTTTGTTGTGCTTTAGTTTGGGCTACAAAAAGACTCAGACAATACATGTTGTATCACACCACTTGGTTGATTTCCAAGTTAGATCCTTTAAAATACATGATGGGTGTACCTGCTCTGTCCAGAAGGTTAGCCCGATGGCAGATGTTATTGTCTGAATTTGACATTGAGTACGTGAGCCAGAAAGCCATAAAAGGAAGTGCCATATCAGATTTCTTAGCAAGCAGAACCGACAAGAATTATGAGCCACTAGATTTTGATTTCCCAGATGAGGACTTGATGGCTTTATCTTTAGAGGAAGCAGTTACTTCAACAGACAGTTCCTGGAGAATGTATTTCGATGGGGCATCCAATGCATTAGGACATGGTATTGGGGCAATATTGATCTCTACGGAAGGGAGTCACTACCCATTTACCAGCAGACTGAATTTCGATTGTACTAGCAACATGGCAGAATACGAAGCTTGCGTCTTAGGAATTCGAGCTGCGCTGGGGCAAAGTATAAGGACCTTGCGGGTGTACGGTGATTCAGCATTAGTAATCTATCAGCTCCGTGGAGAATGGGAAACCAAAGATACAAAATTGATAGAATACCGAAAGTTAATGTTGGATTTGCTCGAAGAATTCGATGAAGTCACTTTCCACTATGTGCCAAGAGAAGAAAATCAAATGGCTGATGCTCTGGCTACCTTGGCAGCCGCATTCAAACTCGGCGGGGAATATGAAATGATGCCAATCGATATGCAGTCATATGAGTACCCGGCTCATTGCTACCAGATTGAAGAAACAAAAGACACTAAGCCTTGGTACTACGACATTTTACAGTATACCAACATCGAAGTTATCCGGAGGAAGCCACTGAAATCGACAAAAGAACCATTAGAAGGATGGCAGCTGGGTACGTTCTTGATGGGGAGGTCTTGTACAAGAAAATCCATAGTCAAGTTCTGTTAAGATGCGTCGATGCTGAAGAGGCGAAAATGATAATGGAAGAAGTACATGACAGAGTTTGTGGAGCACATGCAAATGGACATATGATGTCGAGACAAGTAATGAGATGCGGATATTTCTGGTCCACACTGGAAGGTGATTGCATCAACTATGCTAAAAAATGTCATAAATGTCAGATTTACGAAGATAAAATAAATGTTCCACCTCATCCGCTTCATGTCATGACATCACCATGGCCTTTCTCCATGTGGGGCATGGATGTTATTGGGCAAATCCATCCGAAGGCTTCGAATGGTCATCGTTTCATCCTTGTAGCCATCGATTATTTCACCAAGTGGGTAGAAGCTGCTTCCTATGTCAGTGTCACTCAATCTGTTATTTGTAAGTTTTTGAAGAAAGAGATCATATGTCGGTATGGTTTACCTGAAAGAATCATTACCGATAATGCTACAAACTTGAACAACAACATGATGAAGGCTGCTTGTGAGCAATTCAACATAAAGCATCACAATTCTACTACCTACAGACCAAAGATGAATGGTGCAGTAGAAGCAGCAAACAAGAACATTAAAAAGATAGTGGAGAAAATGACCGAGACCTACAAAGACTGGCACGAGAAGCTGTCATTCGCTTTGTTTGCTTACCGAACCTCGGTACGAACCTCGACTGGGGCAACTCCATTTTCACTGGCATATGGAATGGAAGCAATGCTGCCCATTGAAGTGGAAATCCCATCATTACAGGTCTTGACAGAAGTCAAACTGGATGACGCGGAATGGGCTCAATCCAGATATGATCAGCTAAATTTAATAGATGAAAAGAGACTGAAGGCCATTCGTCATGGCCAAATCTATCAGAAACGAATGATTCGAGCACATGACAAGAAGGTACGCCCGAGAACATTCCGAGAAGGAGATCTGGTGCTAAAGAGAATTTTGCCAGTTCAGAAAGATTTCCGAGGAAAATGGACGCCAAATTGGGAAGGACCCTATGTTGTGAAAAAGGCCTTTACTGGAGGAGCCCTTGTCCTGGCCGAAATGGACGGACCTGACCTACCACATCCCATCAATTCGGATGCAGTCAAGAAATACTTCGCTTAGGATGAAAACCCGAAGGGGCGTCCTAAGTAAAAAAATGAAAAACGTTTAGGGTGAAAACCCGAAAGGGCGCCCTAAATTGAAAAAAATCGAAAAAAGAAAAAAAACAAGAGAAAAAAAAAGAACAAAAAGGTGGGTTCAAGATGAAAACCCGCAAAGGGTGTCTTGCAACCAAGGATGGGTCCGAATTGAAAACCCGAAAGGGCAATTTGGATAATTCAAAGAAATCCAGACAGTTGAAACTTCCCGGCATCTGAATTTTCTGCAGACTCAACGAGTCGGAGAAGGGTTACACTCTCCTGAAGGTCGTCACATTTTTTACAGATCCTTTGGAAAAGGCTGTATTCAAGGTCACCCAACGGCTTTTCAGCTCAGAAGTGCCCACATTATTGAAATCTAAGACACTCGTTTATACCTCATTATGTCTTCACCCTCCAAAATGTTTGTCATGTATTATTTGTTCTTTTTCCCTTGTGAATAAAAGACAATTCTTTTCTCTACACCAATTCCTTTTGAGCATATTGGATTGAGCTTAAACTTAGTGATTTATTTATTTGTGCAAAAGATATTCGTATATTACTGTACAAAGGTTCATTGAAAAGTACAGGTACTCGGAAGCCGATCAAGGCTCATGCATTTAATTGAGATGGTCGAGAAGCATTTCCCAGATCAAAGATAAAAAAACGAACATCAGATTGGAACATTTGAAGAATCCAAGATCATGGATTGAAACCTCATGACTCCATAATCAAGATTTCTAGACAGGCCTTAGCTAGAGTCAAAATCAACTTCGCAACGAAGGATATCTAGCTCGAAGCCAAACATCCACGATTTCAACTCCACGATGGAGGATATCGTGCCACTCAAGACAACACAAGTTCAACTTCACAACGAAGGGATGGCTGGTTGTCAACGAACAACTTTCCAATTTCAAAGCTGATTTTCCACGACGGAGGATATCATGCTACCTAAGACAACACAAGTTCAACTTCACAACGAAGGGACGGCTGGTTGTCAACAACAATTTCCCAGTTTCAGGGCCAATTTCAACTTCACAGCGGAGGATATTGGACCCAAGACAGCACAAGCTCAACTTCACAGCGAAGGGGCGGCTGACTGTCAACAAACAATTTCGGAGCCAATCTCAACTTCACAACGAAGGATATTGGACTCAAGACAACACAAGTTCAACTTCACAACGAAGGGACGGTTGGTTGTCAACAACAATTTCCCAGTTCCAGGGCCAGTTTCAACTTCACAGCGAAGGATATTGGACCCAAGACAGCACAAGCTCAACTTCGCAGCGAAGGGGCGGCTGACTGTCAATAAACAATTTCCCGGTTCCAGAACCAATCTCAACTTCACAGCAGAGGATATTGGACTCAGAACAATACTACTTACTTGGATTTAAACTTCACTACGAAGGATATCCAATTCTCAGGTTCAACTTCATGGCGAAGGGACCATATATAAATTCCAACTTCACAAACAGATTGACCCGACTTCACGACGAAAGAGTCATCTGTAACACAGCGACACCAAAGTCCTCAGGTCAAGTTCCATCTCCACGACGAAACATCTTGAGCCAGAATATGACTTAACTTTGAGCTAGGTTTCAGCTTCGCACCGAAGGATACCGCGCTCAGAATCTTCCAGTTCGACTCAACCTCACGACGAGGGAGTTATTTTAGGATTCAATCCAAATCCACAAATCATTGTTAACACCGGATTTCAACTCTACAATAGAGGATATTCGATGTGACTGAAATTCGTGTCTTTTAATCTTTGCTCTATTTTCGTTACACGCTAATGAGCAAAGAGGGGCAGCTGTAGACACATGAATTTCATATTACAAGGCCTACATGTTGGCCCAACAATGAGCCAAGCCCAAATCCCATACAGAACCGGTTCCACGTAGGGTTGTTTGAAACCCTAATCTCCTATCTCATTCAGCCGCATCGCATCACCCATCCCAGCCGAGGACTCCCTGCCGTGCACGCCTCTCCAACAATCCTAGAAACGTCCGGCAACCGAGACTCATGTTCATCACCAACAACCCAACATTAGACTTCTATTAGGATTCAAAATGTAATCTAAAAACATGCTTTTCTTTTATTATAAATAAGTGTAAAGCAACACCATTGGGGGACATTCGGATTACACGAAATAAAAGCAGAAATTCCAAGCAAAATTAGAGCAAAACCTGAACGTTTTTTAGAAGAACAAAAGGTAAAGCTTGTACCTTTTTTTTTCATTTTGATACTTGCAGGCGTTCGTTTTGTTATTCTTGATTCGGAAAACCACCAAAGGAAACGTTTTGGCCGATGAACATAAACCGAAGATCTTCTCCCTTAGATCCACGGTTCCCCGAGGCCCGATTTAGAAAAGACTTTGATTTTTGAAACGAGGGTAAAATGATCTTTCGAATGGCCAAAAAAAAATAAGGTTTTGCCGCCGTTGAACGGTGGCTGCGAGGCGGTACTAAGGTGGCCAGAATCTGGGTTCATGCGAGAATCCAGCCATGTTCTTATTTTTAAAGAACATACGAGAGAAATGTTGAGAGAGAGGTAGTGACTCGGCTAGGGAAGAAGAGAAAATGAATTTTTAAACAAATTTTTGGCTTTTATACACAACCCATACCCGACCAGTTAACCCGCGTGTTGACCCGACCCAGTCTTCTGACCCGCATGTTTTTACGTATTTAAGGGTAAATCCCTTTTTGGACCCCTATTGTTTTAATTCTTCCATTATCGCCCTAACCTCTCTTAAAATTGATCCCCAACTCTGTATTCATTCAATTCGATCCCCATGTTTTTTTTATTTCTTAATTTAAATGTTGTTTATTAGCATTTATATTTAATTATATAGTTTTATTATTTATTTTCTTATTTTTTTTTTCTTGATCTATACCATTCGGTATTTTAATATATATACATGTTTATATTCTATATTACTACTATATTTTATTATTATCTATATGTACTTTTAATATTTTTACTATATACTTTACTATATTTTAGTTATTTGTTTTTATTATATTTTATAAGTCATTTTATATTTATAATTAATATCATTTTTTTTAAACTACTTATGTATATATATTATTATTATTTCTTTGCTTTTCTTCTTTATTATCTATTTATTTATTCACTTTTCCCTTTTTTATTTCCTTTATCTTTGATCTATTTGCTTATGCTTATTTATTTATTTATGTATATATTATCTTTGCTCTTTGTATCTTGTTTTATTCTTTTTCCTCTTTATTTTATTTTCTTTATGTTATTCGTTTTATTCACTCTGACACATTCACTTTTAAAGGGTACAACTTTCGAATCAATCTACGGTAAGTAATTCGGAACGATATTTTACCTTCTAATTTAAACTTATATCTTTCTTAATTAAGACAACTGGCAATTATAGAGTACCGAAAGGGCAGTTCAAGGGTGCTAACCCTTCCTTGACTGTAACCGACTCCCGAATCCGACATATCTTTGGTAAGACGCAGATCAGGTAAGAAATAAGGTACCCGATTAACCTATTTATTTTTAAATAAATAATCGGTGGCGACTCCAATCCATATTTTTCAAGTCGAAGCCCAATTCTGGGGCCCAACCGAAAGATGGTTGCGACAACAATTGTCTTCAGTTTTCTTGGAGAAGACTATGAATACACCTTGTATAGTTCTGTCTTTGTCTCATCCATACATCATTTTCAAGAAAACTGAAGACGCATTGTGATTTTCGTGTCTTAATAAAGACATAATATACTCCCACGTCTTTCATAATTACTGTTAAAAATATCTCACATAAAAGAATACTTTTGGAAATATAATTATCCGAGTAATTTTATCATTATATACATTATAATATTAAAAAATTTAAATATTATTTAAACATAGAATTTTAATTTTTAAAATCATGTATAAGATTATTATTTAATTTTAAAAAAACATATTTTAATAATATTATTAAATATTTAAAATTCAAAGTAGATTTTTGAAAAGATAACTCTTACAATACATTTATACAATGGCAAACTTGGTGATAGAGTTTATGGGGCTAAATTAAAATTTTGAAAAATTTAGAGATTTAAAATAAAAATTTTAAAATTTTGAAAGGTTCAATTTACATTCATTACAACAAAAACATGCTTTTTAAAAACAATTGTGGAGGAAAAAAAAGCCGTCAAATTCGCCGCTGAAACCAACGCCGCAAAAGGTGGCGGCGTTTTTAGTATAAAACGCCTCTAAAGATAACGACTTTTAGCGGCGTTGTTAGGAAACACCGCTATATATTTTGTTCTTTGTGGCGTTTTAAAATAACCGCCACTAAATGTTGTGACATATAGTTGCGTTTTTTTCAACAACAAAAAAGGCCGATAAAGGTCACAACATATAGCGGCATTTTTATAGTAAAACGCCGCTATTGACAATTTTATAGTGGCGTTTTTAGTCATAAACACCACAAATTATCTAAAAATTTAGTGGCATTTTTTTTGTAAAACGCCGGTATTGATTATGTATTTAGCGGCGTTTTTTTATAAAAATGCCACTAATTAACACATAATTTACAACCATTTATTTCCGCTCTTCTGTTACCCAAAATTACATTTTCAACTTGTACCATTATCCAACAAACATGACAACTATAACAACAAACTTTAATTTCATAACAACCAACTTCAAATCCATTATAGTAAATAAAAGTTTACATTAACGTAATAGGTAATGCAGTTCAACATTGTTAAGTATCATGAACAAAACATATAACAGAAATAAAACCTAAGATGGTGGACTCTGAGGTTGAGTTTTTCATATCATCTGCATCATAGCTTCTAGTCGATTTTCAAATTCTTGACATTTCTACTAATATGTTGCTTCTCTCTTTGCTTCCCTTGTTTCATTTTCGGCTTTCATGTTAGCCATTTTTTGATTCATTTCAGCCAACTGTTGTTTTAAACGACTGACTTCTAATTGAGAAGATTGAGACTGTGATGACATGTATTGAGATGAATTGAATCCAAAATATTTGGTGGGAGTAACGAATGGTCCTTGACAGCGAACCCGGCCATATCTTTCAGGACCCAAAACATCATTAATAACTTGATTTTTGATGTCATCCGCATTAACAAGACCATGACTTGAAGTCGTAGCTTCATACTCCGCCCTTTTATCCCTCAATTTTTCCTAATAATAAAGTAAATAATTATTTCAAATAAGAATGTCAGACTATAGATATAAATAAAACATAATTCAAATCCTTTGTCCAATAAATGTACCATAATTTCTACAGCTTCAGCAGTCATAGAAGTGTCATCCTTTTTTGTATGTGTCATGTTGAAGAGTTTGATTCTTCCTACTTTAGAACTAGATGTATTTTCCTACAATGTAGCATAATATAAATAATTTTCATTAGTATGTACATGAGAATACAAATCACTATGTGAATAATCTATAATACCTCGTCATTAGCTATACAAGCAAAGTTCTTCGATCCAGCCGTGTGAGTAAACTTTTGTTGTTGCCAGCTAGCAACACCAACATGCTCTCGGTCCTACAATTTCAAATAACCACATATAAAGTCAAAATTATAATTCGTTAATATTTTTATTGAAAAATACATCATACATGTCCTTTCTGTGAACTCAAAAATCTGACTGTATCTTCCCATTGATACATGAGCATTCCAGGTGGGACAGTTTGTTGCTTCTCTTTAAGGCTGAGATCATTCTTGAAGTATTTCTTTTTTAATGAACTCTTGTGGTCTCTCAATATTTTCCCTAACGCTTGCTTCAAATAATCGTCAGAGACCTCTAAAAAAAAGTTCTCCTACACATAAAATAAGTGTTCAAAGTAAGTATAAATTACTATTGAATTGTTATAGATTATCTATTATAATAACATTATTACCTTAAAAAAATCCAAAGCCTGATTTTTGTTACTATTAGGCATTTCACGCCGTGACTCATAATTGATCGGTAAAAGATTAGCATTACATCCAACTGTGCCTAAGTAACCGAATAGAAGACGTGTTTCTGGGCTAATAGGTTGATCGACATCGTTTCTTGAAACTTTGACACGGTGTCCAGGAGGAAGTTGGTATAATTCCTTCAACGTTATACGTCCTCTAATCTTGTGTGATCCAATATTTTCAACTATATAATTAAAGGTTCATGGAGAAAGTTCTGCATTTGTTGAAGATGAAGAACATGTAGCAACTTTATTGGATCAATCAACTCAGAAAGGCAAAGCAGGCATAATTCAAAACACATTTAAGTGAATGAAAGTAATGATCAAAAGCATAATTTAGAACTGCATAAGTAATCTAAAAAGAGAAAAAAAAAAAAAAAAAAAAGTGTTCATAAGCATCAATCAACATCATCATTACTGCTATTATTATAACTTTATTTAAATTTTAAATTTGTTTATCCGTTTTATAATTATGATAATAATAACAGGAGAAGCAAGAGCACAAGGCAAAGGACTTGAGGAGTAGAGGGATGTGTTTGGTTCCTGTATCTTGCACCCAACAAGTTGGAAGCGACTATGGTTTTCTGATTGCTAAGTGGAGAGATGCTCCACGGAAAAATATTTTTTTCTCATCGTCTTATGATATTTTTTCTTCAGGTTCGCAGATCTTAACTCAAGTCTCTTCCATTTCAACAATAGATGCCGCGAGAAATGTGCATTCTGGAGCACCCCCTCCCTGGCTTGAGGCAGCTGATCGAACTTTGCTAAACAATCAAGTAAAAACAACTTTAAGTAGCTTTATGTCATCAAACAAGTCATGGAAATCCCGTAAGTTGAATCCAAAAAGGGTTGGGGCTGCTTGGGCTGAAAAGCGAAAGATGGAGCTGGAGAAAGAGTAGCAAGGGGAGATTGTGGAGAGTGATTGTGATGCTAACTGGCTTACTGGCTTCCTAATTTTGGTAGAGTTTGGCAGTCAGGTAGCAGGAAGGAATCTAGAAAAGAATTTGAGATTGAAAAACAGAAGTTCCTGAAGGTTGAAAGCCACTCTGAGATGCCAGTTAAGATACAAACTTATATCAGTAAACGGATGGTAAGCACACATCATCGTATGCAATGTATTTATAAGAGTTAGTGTCTAATAGATAGAGCTGCACTAAAGACCTTGTGCTCTATTCCATGCTCACTTAGGCCATCAGCTTGAATGATTTTCATATGGGTAAAATAATGCGTCGCTATGTATAATAGTGCAGAACTTATAATGGCAATACTAAAGTCAGCCAAACTGGTCTTCGGGTTACCTTGTTAACAACAAAAGGTTCTATTTGTAGAATGTCTTTTAGTTTGCTTAGAAATGCAACCATTCAACTGCATCTTGAGGATCAACTTTAGTTTTGAGTATTTTCTAGGAAGAAGCTTTCTTCTTATTGAGAGGATAACAGATGTAAATAACTAAGCTTGCTATTAATGGCTTTAACTAATTATAATTTCATTCTGCATTATGTTGGTTACTTGGTTCTACATTTGCCCAATTTACCTTCCCCCCCCCCCTTTTTGCAAGGAAAAGATTCTGGTGAACAATGACCAGTTATCATGCAAGGAAAGACAACTCATGTGAAGCTGGCTGTCAAATAATTAAGCAGTATTCTCCATCCCTGAAAATTGTGTACAGTGTACACCATAATAAATGGTTTCCCATTTCCCACATTCTTTTAGTTGTCTCATAACTGTATGTATGTGCCTATTGTTTTTTGAATGGTAACAATGAAAATAAACAGCATCACAATCAACAAAGATTCACACAAACTCGAAGCAGAAGAGAAGGCGTACCTGATATTGAGCCTAGTGGATTGATGGAGGAGCGAGAGTTGTGACTGGTGGCGCGACGCTGGGGACCGACGGCGTGACTGGTGACGACTGCTGCCCCGATTTACTGAAGATGATATTGAGCGTAGAGAACTGATGGAGGATCAATAGTGATGAAGAAATTAGGGCTCCGACAGGAGAAAAAATTATGGGTTTTTATAAAATTTTACGGTGTTTTTAAACCAAACGCCACGATAGAACAAACTATCGTTGCGTTTGCAAACAATACGCCACAAACGTTCTGAACTATTGCAGCGTTTGAACAAAAACGCCACTATTGTCAAAGTCTATAGCGACATTTGTATAAAAACGCCCCTATAGTACTACTCTATAGCGGCGTTTACATAAAAACGCCACAAAAGTCTTATTCTTTCGCGGCGTTTTTACACAAACACCACTAAAGTAAGAGTATTTTGCTGCGTTTGATAAAAACCGCCGTAAAAATCCCAAATTAAACCCTTTATCAAGAAAGAATACCCAAAGTAATTTGAAAGGGGAACAAAGTGAATCCTTTGAAAGTGGATGGAACAAGGAAGCATACATGACTATTGCGGCATTTATAATAAAAATACCACTAAAGTACATGACTATTGCGGCGTTTATTACAAAAAATGCCATTACATTACATGGGAATAGCGTCGTTTGTCTAAAAACACCGCTAAATATGAAACCTATTGCAGCGTTTGTCTAACTACGCCGCTAAAGTACTACTATGTTGTGGCGTTTGTTGAAAAAATGGCTCTATAAATTAATCTTATTGCGGCGTTTGTATAGAAACGCCACTATATATGAAACCTATCGCAACGTTTGTCTAACAACGCCGCTAAAGTACTACTCTGTTGTGGCGTTTTTTGAATAAACGCCACTATATATGAAACCTATTGCGGCGTTGCCGCTAAAGTACTACTATTTTGCGGCGTTTGTTGAAAAAACGCCACAATATTATAACATTAGCGGCGTTTGTATGAAAACACCACTAATGTTACAATATTGAGGTGTTTGGAAGGAAAACGCCGCTATATGTTTCCAATTAGTGGCGTTTTACTCTCAAAACGTCGCTGTAGAACGATTTTGATGTAGTGATTTTTTTCAAAAAAATTGGGGTATAACTAAGATTTTTTATATTTTGAGAGACTTAATGAGAAATTTTAAAAATTATAGGAGGGATTTAATAAAGAATTTTTAAAATTTTTAAAAATTGATATGATTTTTTTTAAAAAAATTAGTGAACAAATTAAATATTTTAAAATTTTTAAAGATTTAAACTACAATTTTTAAAATTTTTAAAGAGCCATGCTCTCTAGGCTTCGTTTTCTTCCGCCACTGCACTTGTATATGACTATAGTTGATGTAATCCAATAAGATGTTAATCCTCTTGCGTAATGTATTTACATGTTGTTTACTTATAAAAAGAAATGGTTTATATTATAAATAAGTAATTAAAGTATATTTTTTTATTTAAGTATTTAAAATATTTTTGATAAAATAAGTACCTAAAATATTTTATGCCAAAATAGGTAACTAAACTATTCAAACTTTTTAATCTAGGTTCTAAAAAAGTTAGCATGCGATACTAATTAAAGAATACTTTAAGTACTTAGATGAAAAAATTAATTACTTTAGGTACATATTTTGACCAAAAAATAATTTTCAACACTTATTTTGACAAAAAAAATATTTTAGGTACATAGATAAAAAATGGTGTACTCTAGGTACTTATTTTTTTTATATTAACCAAAAGAAATCAGTGCATACAAAGTCATGGTTAGTAAAATTTCAATCTAACATCTATGAATTAATATTCGATAAATTAATAATCTTTTCAAAATAATAATTTTTTTCAGTCTCGACTTGAGCCCAAAGTCTAAATTAATAATTATGATACATTAATAAGATAATAATTTTTCGGAAGATCATTATATAAGTTTATGGTCCCTCAAATATTATAAATTTATAAGTATATAAAATTACAAATATAACTAGGACAACTTAGTAAAATATAATTTTTTATTTCTTTTTGAAATTTCAATCTATTTGTATTTAATTTCTAACTTTCTTTACTACATCTAAAAGTTTCAGTGTTATGTTTTCATATTGTAATAAAAATTTTGAAGAATTATTGTCTCTATGAGTGATTCCTTCCCTATAATTGATCACAAAGAAATTGTATCATCTTCAATTTCATAATCAATAAGATTTCCAATAACATTAGTAACAATTAGTCACATTATACACAAATATTGTTCATTTAATCAATATAATGTATATATTTTATTCATGAATAATAATCTAGATTTGTTGAAGCATGAAAATTATATTTTAATTTAATAATTTATTTATTTATTAATTAGTATTTCTTTAAATTTATAAAATCATAAAATATGAATATTATTAATTTATAGAAATTTTACTTTATAATTAAAAAATTAAAATTGGGTGAGGCTAATAAATTGATTGGATAAAGTGGAAGCAGGGGTTATGGCGCACGCGTGAGGACCACTGTAATAAGTAATAACGCAACAAACTGTGTATTATGGCACCCCCATAGCCTGTATTATAGCCCATTTGCTGCTCCTCTGTCCCTACTTCCTACACGTGTCTCCCTCAAACTTGGCTATTTGACACTTTAATGAATATTTACCTTTTTGGCATTGTTTAATATATATTTCCCGAAGTGGCACCATTTCGGCTGAGCTGGCGAAAGGCGCGTCTCCGGGGACGCGTTTTACCCGTGTTTTCGCTGAGTTGGATGCCACGTGTGGAAGGTGCATCCCCAGGGACGCGCCTTCACTAACTCGACTGCCACGTGTGAAAAGCGCATCCCCGGGGACGCGTCTTCCATTAAATGCCATAAATGCCCCCATCCGTTTTCCCTAACTACCCCCTCCTCCCCTATATAAACCCCCTCAACCCTCTCTCATTCTTCACACCAAAATCATATTCTCCTCTATTATATAACTCAAATTCTCCAACTATTTAAGTTTTAAATTTGTTATTAGTGGTAAGAAATTTGTCAATGTATGTACACCTAAATAATTTTTTTTAACTTTTAAATACATAAATACATAAATATTTTTAATATCTTTATTTAATATAATAATTAATATTATTAGTTATAATTTTTTTTAAATATAATAATAATTTCACATTCTAAGTAGAGAAAAATATTAAATTAAACAAATTAAAAGTTATTAAAAAATTTATGTATACGATGACACATTTCATGTTCTGATTGGAGGATTAAATTTATTAAATTAAATTTTCAATAAGACTAATTTCATAAAATATGTAAGTATTGAAGATTAAAATATATAATTATACTAATTTATTAACTTATGCATCAATATTTTCGTTAAATATTGATAATAGATGACTAGATTGATAACATTTAAATAATTAACTGATAAAATTAATAGATCGATAATCAAAATAAAAAATAATAATATAACCATATGTGTAATATTATAATTTCATACATTTTTCCTATAACTACAATAAAGTCAAAACTGTTTTCATATATTGTTATATCATATTAATGTAGATAATTCACTCCACCTTTAACACACATTAACAAAATACATTTAATAATTCTTACATTATAATCAAAACACTTTATATAATATATTATTAATTTATAATAATAATAAAAATAAAATATTTATTATTAAACAAAATACGTGGCAGTCGAGCTGGCGAAAGGCGCGTCCCCGGGGATGCGCCTTCTACACGTGACATCTAACTCAGCGAAAACACGAGTAAAGCACGTCCCCAAAAATGCACCTTTCGTCAATTCAATCGAAAGGGTGTCACTTCGAGAAATATATATTAAACGATGTGAAAAAGAAAAAGATAAATATTAGTTAAATGCGTGTGAAATAGCCCTCAAACTTCATTGGACCACCTTGGAAAAAGTGCTTCGTCCGTACACCTGTTACCTTGCAGGATAGCCAGGGACCACCCCGCGCCAACTTACAAAGTAAATAGACTAACCTACTTATTTAACATCTCAATCATTATTGTGTTAGTTTTAATTATATTTACTTATTTTCATTAAACTGAGATAATTATACAATATTATCCATTCGGAAGATTTTAAACTATTTAATAATAAATGTGTTCAAACACTTTTAGTGATAAAGATTGATGTTTGAATTTGATATATTTAGAAATAATAATTATCCCTTTAGTCATTAAGATAATGCAATTCATGTATATTTATTATATTTATAAAATTAAATAAAAATATTATCAAATGTATTTTCATAATTTTCTTAATTTCGTAAATAAATTAAAATTAATTATACATCTTATTTTCAATTTTAAATATCAACAACTGTTTCTTACTTTTGTTTGTGAGATTTTAAAAATATACTTAATGATTTCCCTTTCAAAAAAGGGGAAAAACCCTCGCATAATTAAAAGGAGGTGAAGTGAAAATGGACAAAGACTGGGCCTACTGATTGGACGAATTTAGCATGAATAGTGAAGTGATTCATCTAAGATGATAAAGTTTAATATTTTTTTTCGTTTTTTAATTGAAAAAATGTCTTCTAACAGTAGAGCAGAGTGAAGAATTTAAATTGTGTAGATATTTTTCATATTTATAACTCAAATTATGTTTAACTTAATAGAAATAAGGTTTAACGGAGAAAATACATTAATTAACTCGTTTACGTGAGAGGTGATAATACTTTAATACTTGCGTTTAGTGGTATATATTTTAATATTTTTCTGACCTTGACTTTAGCGTAAAATATAAAAAATTAAATTGATTAATTCTTATTCCAATCAATATTTTTTAAAGATTATAAATTTAATATTAATTACAAATAAAAATTAGGGGAAGAGAAATTCGTTGTTGGAAGCCCTATAATTTAACTCATTTACACCGAAAAAGTTGATGGAGATGATGTTGCGCCTCAGGTCTGGAGCACGGTGAGCTTCTCATGGGAGATCGGATTGAAAACTCGGCGTATGGGTTTAAGATTGACGATATCTTCCTGTGTGAAACCCGTTTTCGGTTGATTTACCTGCAATAGGAAACAAATGTGGCACGTATGTTGAGGTTATTCCTGGTATTGGCAATGGGGGATCAGGCGGACCTTGTTGATTTTGAGGTGGTAACTTGGTACAAAGCACAATACCAGCAACGAAGTTGTTCATTGATTTTCATTCTTGTATTCTTTTATGGACGGTGATCACTTTCTTTGCTGGTATTGTCCTTATGATCTTCTTAAGGACCATCAGTGGGGATCTTACTCTTTATAAAGGAGGCCCAACCACAAATAACCCAGTTATCTCAGTGGAAGCTAGTTGTCGGGGATGTTCTTCGTTGCTCTTTTGTGACTTATGGTTGGGAATGGACTCCAGATCATTGGGATGGCTGTTGTGACACTAGTTGCTTTTGGATTTATGTCACCAGATTCTTATTAAAGGTATGCTATTTTTCTACCTGGTTCTTGGTAGCAGTTGGTTATGCAATGTTAAGTCCCACTTCGCTCTGGAAAGCAGGCAGCTGTTTTTCCTCATGTTTATAAAGCAACTTGTGGTGTTTCATCCTAATCACGGAGCCGTGTGGTGAGTGTATAACCATTTTTTAAATAATTAAGTTAAAAAAATTATGACTTTTTATTTGAAAAATTGTTGATTTTGAATTGATTTGAATTAATTTGAAAGGAGTTGCCATCGACCTTTGAGATAGGTAGGTCGAATACCTAAAAACTCTTTTAATTTTTTTTTAATAAAAATCGTTTTCTAAGACAAAAATTGGTCTGCGTTTACCAAAAATATGATTTAATGGATTCAGGAGTCGGTTACGCTTAGGGAAGGACTAACACCCTCACAGCGCCCAAAATTGATACTTTGTTGCTTATACATTGTCGCAATAGTGGAAATTATGAATCAAATATAAAGTTAAATTAAGATCCATGCACTGAACATTGATTAATTTATTTCGAATTATTTATTAGGGAAAATTCTTTAATTTAAAAATAAATCTCGAAATTAGCAATCCTCCATCAGGAAAACTATCTCGCATATTTCTTTGTCTAAAAAGAATATTCCCTCATCGATAAAATCGTGAATCAAATGTAAATTGAAAATCGACATTTTGCATACAACAAAATAAATTGCTATATACTTTATCATGTGTTGCATTATTTGAATTAAAACAAATTAATTAGCGCTAAAAATAACTTTGATTTATTTCAAGCTCTCATTTTGTTTGAATGTTGTATCAGATCACACTACTTCGATCAAACAATGTTTTCCACGCCAATTCTACAAATCGTTGTTCTTAAAACTATTCGAATAATATTTATAGATAAAGAAATGCAATGGAAACAAATGCGAATGGAAATATGTGAAATAAAATATTTACAATAAATAGAGCCGATAATATTTATTTAACATAATACAAATAACTACATAATATGTAAAATATATTCATATAAAGAACTAAAATAAAAACAAGTGAACATTACAAACCAAAATAAAATCACCAAAAATAAGTACTTAAAGGACTAAAATAGCATTAACAGAAACTTGAAGAATTGAAAAGCAATTATAAACAACCCAGAGCCACAATCGAACATATTAGACATTATAAGTACCAGAAATGAAAATAATCCCTAAATAATGTTAAGGACTAAAATAAATTAAACCAGAAACATAGGGAGATCATTAATAAATTTACATAAATGCATTTACACAAAATAATGATCGAAATGAAATATTCATAAATGTCATGGCCGTATTCGAACATAAAAGAAAATAATATAACACATTGTGTCAGTGACCAAAACATAATCATAGTAAACTAAAGGCCCAAAGTGGAATATCATCATATTTCAATTAATGGCTAAAATAAAATATTACAAACGGAGAAGGACCTACACTGCTATTAGACCCTTGCGCAAAACACGTTGAAACCCCCATATGCGACGCCATTTTTTGTGTGACATATAAGCCCGATTAAAGGGCCTATTTTCCTCATCCTCTCATTTATGTTTGGTTTCTTAAGCAGAGGGAGAGAGAGGGGTCATCGCTCGCCGATGGTAATCAACGGGGGCTCACGGCGGTTCACGGTGGCCGGAGAGAGCCAAACACCCCCAAAAAATCTTCTCCTTACCCTCAACCTGAAAACCATCTCCATTTTACCTAAAAAAACAACCTATAACCCTAGATCTAAGCCTTTACCTTTCGAAAAACTTAAAGCTTCAACGACCCTTGAGCTTTCTGACATTCCTCCGACCAAGGTATGTTTCTCTCCTTCTATTTTCTTGTATTTTCTCTCTCTTTCTTTTCTTTTTTTCATTTTTCGAAACCTCTTTGTGTTTTTGTTTTTTTTCTATGTTTTTCCTCCGAAAACTCTTTTCTCTTTTTTCACTCTCGTTTTTTCCCCTTGAAACTGGTTCCCCCTGTTGAAACTGGTTGTATGTCTATTTAGGGGTGAGATGTGGATGTGAGTGATATGATCTCCTTGGGATACCATTATACAAACAAATTTTTTATTTGTTTTTCTTATCTGATCGATTTTCCTGGTCATAACTAATGGGTTGATTGATTTGATGCAGGCGGCCTGTTGAGATGAGAAGTAACAGTGGCAGTGACGTGACGGGAAAGCCAAAGGATCGGGCGCATGCACTACACGCACCAATCGGACGGTCCACATCCTCTGGCGGTAACAGTTGGCTGAATGGGATCATTAGGGGTAAAAAACCCTAATCTCTGGGTTACTGAGTTAGGCTTCGGGTATGGGCTTTGTCTTTGTGGGCTTCGAGTAAAATCCTGGGTTGGGTCTGGATTTGGATTTTGGGCTATAGTTGGGTTGGATTTTGGTGTTGGGCTTGAATCAGGTGGGTTGCTGGATGTTGTAATCGGGTCAGCCTCTTTTTAGGCCTAGTGGGTAATTTGGGTTAAGTTTTGTTGTTGGGCTTCGAGTTTAGGTTTGTAAAAAATATGTAATAAATAAATAAATATAATGATAATAATAATAATAATAATAATAATAATAATAATAATTTATGACCCGGACAGAAACGAGTGTCTACATCTGCCCCTCTTTGTTCATTCTTATGTTAACAAGAATATGGAAAAGATAATAGGACAACGATTTTTTGTTTGGTTCACTCTTGTTTTGAGACTTGATATTGAAGATGACGTCGCTCATCCGCGATGAAGAGTTCTGGTCGTTTTTAGGTAAATTTGGAGATAACATGGTTCATACGTGATGAGGAAGTCTGGTTATCTAAGGGTGACGCGGTCCTACGTGATGAGGAGATCTAGTCAGTGGATGACACTATTCCTAGGTGATGAGGACGACTGCCCATCTTTAGGGATAAATGGAGATAACATGATTCCTACGCGATGAGGAATTCTGGCTATCTAAGGTTAACGCTGCTCCTACGCGATGAGGAGATCTGGTCGGTGGATGACACGGTTCCTACATGATGAGAACGTCTGACCATCTTTAAGGATAAAGGAGATAACACGATTCCTACATGATGAGGAAGTCTGGTTATCTAAGGTTGACACTACTCCTACGTGATGAGGAGATCTGGTCGGTGGATGACACAATTCCTATGTGATGAGGATGTCTGACCATCTTTAGGGATAAAGTTTCAAGAGAAACTATCTCAAGAGAGACAAATTTGTTTCAAGGGAAACAATCTCAATATTTTTATGTTTCAAGAGAAACTGTCTAAAGAGAGACAAAATTTGTTTCAAGATAAACATTCTCAATGTTTTTATGTTTCAAGAGAAATTGTCTCAAGAGAAACAAAATTTATTTCAAGAGAAACAATCTCAAAGTTTATGTTTCATGAGAAACTGTCTCAAGAGAGACAAAATTTGTTTCAAGAAAAACAATCTCAAAGATTTGTGTTTCAATTATGTTTCAAGTGAAACAATTTCCAAATTTTGTATTTTGAGGAAAAATCGTTTCTAGCGAGACAAAATTTGTTTTGAAAGAAACAATATCAAGTGAGATTAATTTTGTTTCAAGTAAAATAACTTTAAAATTTATGTTCCAAGGGAATTATCTCATGCGAGATGAAATTTGCTTCGAGTAAAAACAATATCAAATGTCATCAATTTTGTTTCAAGTGAAACAATTTCAAAATTTGTTTTTAGAAGGAAACTGTCTCAAGAGAGACGAAGTTTGTTTTGAGGAAAAACAATATCAAATGTTCATGTCTTAAGGAAGATCGTCTCAAGTGAGACAAAGTTTGTTTTTAAGAGAAACTGTCTCAAGCGATACAAAATTTGTTTTTAGAAAAACAATCTTAAAGGCTTATAGACTATCTATTTGTTCCTACATGTTGAGGAAATGCCTCTAGTAGATCTGATCGTTGACTTTAGGATGTCAAATCTATGGATGACATTGTTCTTTCATGTTAAGGACATCTGGTCATCACCAAACTTTTATTTTGTGAAAGATCAATATAATACTGATGTATTTATGAATGCTTATCTTGAATGTTTTTCTAGATGTCAAAATGAAGTTTGTTTCATGTGTTTGATTTGATGAATGTTTTTGAATTTGTCCTCATGAGATGGAAAATCAAAGTCTTTATTGCACGTGATGATGAATGTTTGATGCAAAGATGCAAATTTCATGTAACATGTATGTATGTTGATGTATGTTTTCTCGATCCGTGAGGGGAATGGTTGCGTGAGCAGTCTTCATTCTATCCCTGATTCAGTTGTATTCATTTTCCACCAGGGTGTATTCTTACAAACTTCGACCTGAGACAATTTGTTTTCCTTGCCCCAGCTTTGATCACGAACTTCTGAGAGATATTTGTTGAATTCCAAGATATGCTTCCAGAGAGATTATCTTGTTTGAAAATGTTTTTCTTCTTCTTTTTATTTTCAAAATTTTGAAAAATATCAAAAAGAATTTTGAAAAAAATATTGCCTCCTTCTAAGTTTCACAATTGAAACGAATCATAAAACAGGGGTTCATTGGTTATCAAATGAATCAACTGCTCTTTTAATCTTTCATAACTGCAAATCTTTGAAAAATATCAAGATCGAAAGGTTGGTTTTGAGGTTAGCTACCTTTATTTTGAGGTTTGTTTCATCAATTCATCATTGTGGAAATTATGACATGCCCCTATTTCTTGGTTTTGGCATTTTAATAGAAGGCGGACAAAATTATGACATAACCAATTGCTAGAATTTTTAGAACACTTCTATTTCAGTTCTCTGAAATCTTCTATTTGTTCAAGCTTCGTAGACTTCTCTAGCCAAGGCAGTGTAAAAATATCAGCCTAAAAATGAGATTCCCGAGTGCTCGTGTGAAATCGACTATAATAGGTGTTCCTCAACTCCCTTAGTCCATATTCACCGAAACTCCTTATTTAGTAAATTCGATTTAATTTTTCATTGTTTGGCTAACTGAAGGATTCATGTCATCACAAAGTCTTCGACTTGACAATCACAGTTGAGCAAACACCATATTGCCAAGTACCCGATCAATGTCATGGTTTGAATGTAATATATTCATAAATACAGAGCTTTCGAGTTTTCTCTATAACCAATTACTTTAGAGGAATAACTCAGCTTTATTGTATGCATATGCATATATATATATATATATATATATATATATATATATATTATGGGTATACAAATTCCATTTCTTAAGCTTGTCAAGAAGAACCTGTTATAGTCTAGGTGTTCGTTGAAGGTCAGAAAATCTCATCGTTAGAGTTTAATTTCCAAGCAACTTACCTAAACTAGATTCATCTGTGAAGATCATGATCATTCCTTTGAATGTCTTTCTACACCATTTTTAGGTTCTCAAAGATCTCATTCTTGGCTTTTTTCATCTCATCAGGAGCTGACATATTGTGATTAGTAAGATTATCCCGAGGATATAACACAGTTGCTTGTGTTTTAGTGGTGGAGAAGCCTACTTAGTGGCTTGGAAGTTTGTAGGGTGAAATGAGCATTTATGGATTCATATGTGCCATCACACATTCAGGGGTTTCTCTGGTCGAGGAAATCTTCTCTTTGCCTCTTTCTTGATTGATATCAGCCAGTTTTCCTACAATTTGGTCGACCAGGTTTTCCTGGTTTTGCAAAATGCAATCCACAATGACATTTTGCGCTTGCTTCATTTTAGCTTCCAACTTTGTTTGCATCCTTTGCAATTTCTCTTCCAGTTACTTCTTCAGTTTCTCAAATTTCACATCCATTTTTAGTATTGTGTGAATAAAATTGCACAGTTAAAAAAACATCCTCAGAGTACTCCACGATATAAACCCATGTACTCATGATTAATGCATATAAAAATATCTAAATGAATGCTATGCAGAATGCAAAGGTGCAAATGCAAAAAATGTTGATCACAACGGTGAATATCATAGAACAATTTCCACTAGAGATAAAAGCCTTCACATCGCAAGATAGGCCATTTTACAGACATTCTTTCGCTTATATGTTTTAGTCAGAAATGAGTCACAACTTCATGTCGGATCTTCATCCTTGAAAATGATGCCCCTAAAGTGCTTTGTAAGCTAAACTCCTTTAATGCCACGGCGGTGCAGAAGTCAGTGCATTGCTCCTTGATGACTAGCGATGGTACGATCGTAGATAAGACTCTACTACTGGATTACCTCTCTGATCAATGAATCATCTTTCTAGTTTAGAATATTGCATGATCTTCAAGCATGTTTCTTTCTGGTAGTCTCTGAACTTCTTTTAGCCTTCGATGCATGTATGTATATGTGACTGCTTGATTGAAAACTTTTATTTCTCATTGTGAAAATTTTCTCTTGAATATCCCCTTGCGGATCAATACTTTCGCATTATCTTATGACGATGCAATGCAAAAACAAGATGAAAAATGACACACATAAAAGAAAAGAAATAAGTTATTATGGGCAAGATAATCAATAATATTTAAAAAATTCTATATAAAAATAAATACAACACCTACCCAATCATGGTATCTACCCAAACACACTTTCATTAGATAGCAATCCTACCCGGATATGCTTTCTACCCACAATGATTATTTTCAAGAAATTGATCCTAACCGCATGATATCTAGTTCACATGCTTTTATTCAATAAAATTTAAAGCAAAATGTAAAGGTTCTGAAACGCTCCTCCTTTGTGTACACCTATTTTTGGCACCTACTGACTGACAAAGGTTTTGTATGGCTATACCTAGGGTGACCGTCCTACGGTTCACAACATGGATGGTTTTGGCTCTATAGGGAAAGGGTACTCGAATTATCCTTGATGTCGGTGCCCCCTTGGGTTTTCAAACCCTCAATCCTAACCCATTATAGGCATAAATGTATCGAGTTCAATTCGAAGGAATTCACTTATACACATACGAGGAATAAATCCCTACAAAGGTATAAGACATGTGTATCACAGAAATTATTTGCTAAGGCTCATACGAAGAATAATTTCTTACGAGAGCAAAGCGTTCACCCCACTTACTTGGAACGCATCTCGGGTCTAGAGCTTATGTAATGCAAATGCACGTGATGTGTGTGAGGAGAAACATACAAACCCTTGACTCTAAAGAAAAAAAAATCTCAATAGAAACTTGAACATTGTTGAAAACAAAGATTAAAATATTAGTATCATGATTAAAAATAAAGAAATTAAAAACTTCAATAGATGAATCATAAACTAACTATAGACTCAAACCCATAATTTTCACCACAACGATAATGTGTAAGCGACTTATAACCTGAATCACTAAAAGTCCCCATCGGAGTTATCAATCTGTCATAACAATTTTTTTGAAAAAAAACAATTAAGTTTAAAAAACAATTATGACTTTTTATTTGAAAAATTGTTGAAATTGAAAGGAGTCGCCATCGACCTTTGAGATAGGTAGGTCGAATACCGAAAAACGTCTTTTAAAACAATTTTAAGAAAAATCATTTTCTAAGACAAAAATTGGTCTACGTTTACCAAAAATATGATTTAATGGGTCCGAGAGTCGGTTTTGTGTGGGGAAGGACTAACACCCCTACAAAACCCAAAATTGGTACTTCGTCGCTTATACATTGTCGCAATAGTAGAAATTATGAATCGAATATAAAGTTAAATTAAGTTCCATGCATTGAACATTGATTAATTTATTTTGAATTATTTATTAGGGAAAATTCTTTAATTTGAAAAAAAATATCGAAATTAGCAATCCTCCATCGAGAAAACTATCTCATCTATTTCTTTGTCTAAAAAGAGTATTCCCTCCTCGATAAAAGCACGAATCAAATGTAAATTGAAAATCCACATTTTGCATACAACAAAATAAATTGCTATATACTTTATCATGTGTTACATTATTTGAATTAAAACAAATTAATTAGCGCTAAAAAATAACTTCGATTTATTTCAAGCTCTCATTTTGTTTGAATGTCATATCAGATTGCACTACTTCGATCAAGCAATGTTTTCCACGCCAATTCTACAAATCATTGTTCTTAAAAATATTCAAATAATATTTATAGATAAAGAAATGCAATGGAAACAAACGCGAATGGAAATATGTGAAATAAAATATTTGCAATAAATAGAGCCAATAATATTTATTTAACATAATACAAATAACCACATAATATGTAAAATATATCCATACATAAAGAACAAAAATAAAAACAAGTAAACATTACAAACCAAATTAAAATCACCAAAAATAAGTACTTAAAGGACTAAAATGGGATTAATAGAAACTTGAAGAACTGAAAAGCAATTATAAACAACCTAGAGCCACAATCGAACATATTAGACAGTATAAGTACCAGAAATGAAAATAATCCCTAAATAATGTTTAGGACTAAAATAATTTAAACCAGAAATATTGGGAGATCATTAATAAATTTACATAAACGCATTTATACAAAATAGTGACTGGAATGAAATATTCATAAATGTCATGGCCATATTCGAACATCAAAGAAAATAATATAACACATTGGGTTAGTGTCCAAAACATAATCATAGGAAACTAAAGGCCCAAAGTGGAATATCATCATATTTCAATTAATGGCTAAAACAAAATATTACAAACGAAGAATGACCTACACTGCTATTAGACCCATACGCAAAACACGCTGAAACCCCCCATATGCGACGTCATTTCGTGTGTGACATATAAGCCCGATTAATGGGTTGTTTTTCTTCATCCTCTTATTTCTGTTTGGTTTCTTAAGCAGAGGGGGAGAGAGGGGCCGCCGCTCGCCGGTGGCAATCCACGACGGCTCACTACCTTTAAAAAAACATCTCTATTTTGCCTAAAAAAACAACCTAGAACCCTATATCTAGGCCTTTACCTTTACAAAAACTTGAAGCTCCGACGACCCTTGGGCTTTCGACGTTCCTCCGACCAAGGTATGTTTCTCTCCTTCTATTTTTTTTGTATTTACTCTCTCTTACTTTTCATTTTTCATTTTTGAATCCTCTTTGTGTTTGTGTTTTTTTTCTCTGTTTTTCCTCCGAAAACTCTTCTCTCTTTTTTCACTCTCATTTTTTTCCTTTAAACTTGTTCCCCCTATTTAATCTAGTTGCATATCTATTTAGGGGTGAGATGTGGATGTGAGTGATATGGTGTCCTCGGGATACCATTGTACAAACAAATTTTTTATTTGTTTTCTTATCTGACCGATTTTCCTGGTGATGACTGATGGGTTGATTGATTTGGTGCAGGCAACCGACTGAGATGACTCTGGTAGGAGCAATAGTTGGCTGGATGGGATCATTAGGGTGAAAAACCTTAATCTCTTGGTTGCTAGTTGGGCTTCAGGTCTGGGCTTTTTTCTTGTGGGCTTCGTAGGATCTGGGTTGGGTATGGATCTGGATTCTGGGCTCTAGTTGGGTTGGATCTTGGTGTTGACTTGAACCGGTGTGCTGCTGGATATTGTAATCAGCCAGCTTCTTTTTGGGCCTAGTAGGCAATCAATTTGTAATTTGGGTTGAGTTTTGTTGTTGGGCTTCAGGTTTAGGCCTGCAAAAAAATATAATAAATAAATAAATAATAATAATAATAATTTAAGACCCGAACAAAAACGGGTGTCTACAGTGAGTACAGAATGATATATTCTTTCATCTTTTACTAAAGAATACCGTGTGTTCTCCACTCAAACCTCATATGCCAATTTCTGAAGGGTATTCCTCGTTGAATACCCCCAACCAGTTCAAGTTTCCAACTTATCATACTTTTCTAATAATATTTTGGACTAGTTGGGTTTTATGAAATATACTTCTAACCACATCATTTTCGGGTGTCATGTATTTTATGATATAACAGTGGTAGACCATCATTGATATTTGAAAGTGTCGGGAATTTATTTTTGGTTGGGCTGCGATTAAAGCTTCTCTCTTGGCGTTGTATTCAGTGGAACAATAGTGTGTTTCAATTGAATATTTTTATAGGTCAAACTTATGACGAGGGGAGCATATGTTATATGTTGTTTGCTGGCAGGGTTATCCAATACATTTGTTGTTTGCTGGCAGGGTTATCCAATACATATGTTGTTTGGGTTGTGTAGGTAAATTTCTGTCTTACCTTGGATATTTAACATTGTAGATATTGAAACTGTAAGACAACGCTTCAGGTGTCATTTAGCATGTAGTACTATTTAGTTGAAGGGAAGTTTACAGTAATAGAGGCTATCGCTTGTATTGCTTATTAATTGCTAAAAAATTAAAAGAGAAGACTCTATTACTTGTTTGAAGGCTTATATCACAAATACGTATTCAAAGTATTTTATTGAAAATAAAAATAAATAATCTCAAACAAAATAAATCCCCTATTTTCAAGTTCATCCAAATTGCTAAGATGATACCCAATCTATCATCGGTCACTACTCTTACAGCTTCAAATGCTTCACATCCAAGTGTATTTTTCATGAGAAGTATAGGCTTCCATGGTTGGCGGTAAGAGAGAAAAATAAAAGACGACTATGAAAATTAAGGTTTCCAAAATGAATAAATTGTGTAGAAAATATTATATTTATAACTTTCCCAAAGTAAAACTTGTCACCAATAGAAAAATCCCTATTTTTTCAAAAATTCATTTTTTTTAAATTGAAGCCTTTTTTAGCCTTGATATTATCCAAATAAAACAACTGGCCATTCTAGAAGATTCTCCCTAACCACATGGTGAGTCATCAAAAGCTACAGATTTGACTCAACAATCATGCTTCGTATTAGTGCACAACAACAACTACATCATCAGACAATGTCACAACATCAGCGTAACAACTCATAACAAAATGTCATAAAATAGCCCAAGAAATACAAACTCACTCTCAATATGCAAATGGCGTAAAATATACTAAAATAAATCTAAATATGATTCTAAAAATGCTTAAGTATAAGCTGAACCTAAGTAAAAAGTCCTAAATAATAACTCTTTTAGAGAGTTATCACACCCCGAAACCTAAGTGTTTGCTTTTTCTCAAGTAATGCATGACAACAACTTGCCCTCAGTAATTAAACAATATAACTCTTACACTTTCCTTGCACTTGTCACCTCAGAACCTTGGTAATTTTCTACCAATCACCTTCAAACCTCAAGATAACAAGAAATCATCTTATATCAACTTATGATGCTTGTGCGTGTGTGTACTCTTATTTATGACAATTCACCCCATGGGTATTTGAAGAGAATATCATAATTATCAAAGTAATTAATTAAACAAAAGATGTCACGACAATTAATATTTAGCTTAATTAGAGCTTTAGCTTATCACAACTACTGCCAACACTTGAGTAATATGATGGTACCACCGACGAACCCCCTAGCCTTTTAGGTAGAGTCATCTTGTTAAGACTTTCACTCACTTATGCTATTCGAGACTATCTTTCCTACTTAGTATTCACTAAGCATATTAGACTTGTCTTAACAACAGAGTGTCATAGAGCTAAAAGATTACCATGAACAATTTATTTGACTAGAGCAAACTGGGCACCTTTAGAAGTTCACACAGAACTTACACCATTTTTTTAAAACCTGAAAGATAACTAAATATTCTCAAAAACATCCATAAGTCAACCAAGCATGACATTCGATAAATAATTTTAGCATCATAAGAATCATTAAGGCAATCTTAAGATGTCTCTAAATCCTAAGATTCTAGACATTAAATTATTATCGACAATGATCTCATCATAAGTAAATGCAAAATATTAGAAATTTTTACTTATCTGAATGTCATGGAAAACTCGAATGAATAACACAAACGATACATAACACAATGAATAACACACTCCCAAATTTGATATGTGCATTGCCCTCAATGCATGTAAACACAATAAAAACAAAAATAAAACATAAGATAATGGACAACAATGCTCCCATAATGTTGTTGAAGATGTTATGAAACAATAACTATGTGGATGTATTACTAATGTTGCACAATGACAGCTAGAATGTAAGAAGATGTTGGGAAGCAATGATTATCTATAACTCCAGCTAATGCTGTGAAACAAATGCAATATGTGATGACTATAGTGCAACGATCAATGTGAGAACATTGCCAAAAAAAAGAATATAAAATGAAATTATGAAAGAAAATAAAAGGTAAAACTAATCTAATGTGAAAATTGACTTATTGTAAATAATTAAAAGACTCGGTGGAAAAAAATTTTCTTAGAAAAATGTAAGCAATGTTGTGAGGTAATTCACTACAATAATGTTTCAAACGTTGACGAATAACTTTGAACATGCTTTCATCCCTTAATTTCTTGATCATTAGTGCGCCATGAGGAAATGTTTCAGCTACTTTAAAAGGTTCATATCACTTGGATTTCAACTTCCCTAGGAATTCCTTAAATCTCGATTAAAAGCAATACTTGTTGTCTAGCATGGAATTGTCGTGGCATTATGTGCTTGTCATGCCATCACTTGATTTTGTCTTTATGGATCTTTGCATTCTTATAGGCATTATTGCGAAGTTCTTCCAATTCATTCAAATCATCTTATTTTCCCACCACATCAATGTCAAAATTTAGTTTCTTAAGTGCCCACATTGTCTTGTACTCCAATTCGACTAACAAATGATATGCTTTACCAAGACTAAATGGAATGGATACATACCCAATAAGGTTTTGTATGTTGTACGATATGCCCATAATGCTTCATCCAATAGAAAAGACTAGTCATTCCTAGATGGGTTCACAACATTCTCTAAAATTTGCTTAATTTCATGGTTTGAGACCTCATCTTATCCATTAGACTGGGGATGGTATATTGTAGTAATGCGATGCTTCACCCCATACTACACCAAGGTATTAGCAATCTACTTACATTTAAAATAAGATCCCTCATCACTAATAAAATCTCTTGGTGTTCAAAAGCGAGTAAAGATGTTCTTGTGAAAGAATTTTAAAACTGATTTAACATCATTTATAGGTAATTCTACAAATTTAATCCATTTGGAGACATAGTCCACAACAACAAGAATATATAGATTACCAAATGATGATGGGTATGGTCCCATGAAGTCTAATCCCTAATCATAGAACAACTTGATTTCCAGTATTAGTTGTATTGTCATTTCATTACGGTGAGAAATGTTACCATTATGTTGATAGCGGTCATAATGCTTGACGAATTCATTAGCATCTTTAAATAGAGTTGGCCAAAAGAAGTTGCATTGAAGCAATTTGGCACAATGTGCATCCCTCCAAAGTGACCACTGTAGGGCGTATTATGACAATGATGTAGGATACACTGTCTCGTATTCCAAAATACATGACCTCACAATTTGATCATTGTGTTGTTTGAAAAAATAAGACTCATCCCAATGATAAAATGACATCTCTCAAAAACTTCTTTTTCCTTTGTGGTTAAGGTCTGCTGGCAACAATCCACTCACCAAGTAGTTTACAATGTCTACATATCAGGGTAATGCTTCAATAACAAGAAGTCTATATGAAAAATGTTGGGAATCAAAAGTTTACTACCATCCTCACACTATGATTCTAAACGAGACAAACGATCATCCACTTAATTTTCAGAACCCTTATTATCTCTAATCTCAACATCAACTCTTATAGTAGCAACACTCATCGCATAATATTGATTTAGTGTTTTTCTTTGTAAATAAAATTTTCAATACTGAGTGATCTGTGTAAACAATTACCTTTGTTCCATCAAGGTAAGATTTGAATTTATCAAATGCAAACACAACAACAAGAAATTCCTTCTTGGTTGTTGTGTAGTTTGTTTAAGCATAGTTTAAGGTTCTCTTAGTATAATGTATGGCATGTAAGATTTTATTATATCGTTGCCCCATCATTTCTTTAACAACTTGATTTCCTGATCATATGCATCATACATTAGTTCAAAAGGAAAATTCCAATCTTGTGCGATAATAACGAGAGGATTCACTAACTTTCGCTTGATTGTTTCAAAGAACTCAATGGATTTAGTATCAAGGAAAAATTTCATGTTTTGCTCCAGCAATGAGCAAAGCAATCTAGCAGTCTTTAAAAAATCCTTGATGAATCTTCGATAGAAACCAACATGGCATAGGAAACTTCTTATCTCCTTGACATTGGTGGGAGTTGATAACTTTTCAATGACTTCAACTTTGGTTTTACCCTCCTCAATTCCATGGTGCAAAATACAATGCCCCGGCACTATGCCATTATTTACCATAAAGTGACATTTCTTCCAACTAAGCATAAGATTGGTTTATTTACATTGTTTTATAACATTTTCTAGGTTAACAAGGCACTGATCAAAGCTTTAGCTACAGAAAAAAAATTCAACCATGAATATCTCAAGGAAATCTTCAATCATGTAAAAAAATATGGCCATCATACAATGTTGAAACGTTGTTGGAGCATTGCACATACCAAAAGCCATCATTCTAAAAGAAAATGTACTATAAGGGTATGTAAATATAGTTTTCTCTTAGTCTTCAAGTGTAATTTCTATCTAACTGTAGCTACTATAACCATCAAGGAAGTAATAGAATGCTTTTCCAACAAGTCTATCCAATATCTGGTCAATGAACAACAATGAAAATTGATCATTTCTTGTTGCTTTATTCAACTTTCTATAGTTCATACAAATATACAAACCAGTCGTACTGCGAGTCGTAATTAACTCATTTTTCTCATTAGAAACAATGATGATGCTACCCTTATTTGGCACGCATTGAACTAGGATCACCTAATTGCTATAAAAAAATAGGATAATGATTCCAACATCTAGCCACTTAATGATTTCCTTTCTAACAACTTTCTTTATAATAGGGTTCAACCTCTTTTGCTACTCAACTGAATTACTGCTTGAATCTTCTAGCAATATCTTGTGCATACAAAATGATAGACTAATACCCTTGATGTCAGCAATGGTCCAAGCAATTGCCTTCTTATGATGGTTCATAACACTGAACAATTTTTTCTCCTATGATGCTTCGAGCTTTGCTGTAACAATAGCATGTATAGTCTTGTCTTCCCTAAGAAATGCATACTTCAAATAATTGGGAAGAGGTTTTAATTAAAGGATGAGTGGCTCTTCAATTGAGAGACGAGGAAACTCGGATAGGTCTATTAGAAAGATATAATGACTCAAAATGATATGTGTACTTCACTTCTACCTCAAAAATCTCATTTTTTCCCTTGTATTCATCTATTGTCACAACATTATTAGTAACAACATCAATGTTGTGGCATTCATCCCATTGCTCATACACAAAATCATCAATAATTTAAATAGCATGACACTAAGCATTGTCTTCCTCATATAAAACTTTCTTCGAAACATTGAAATTAATGTGCTCATTATTTATATGCATAATAAGTTCTCCCTTTTCAATGTGATTAACGCTCAACCTATAGCAAGGAATAGACGAATAAGTATAATTGATATATCATTTTCAGCTTTACAATCTAGAATAATGAAATCTGCAGGAAAAATAAATTAGTACACTTAGATTAGGAAATTATCTATTGTGCCCTCGGGGTGAATAATGGATTAATTAGCGAGTTGTAGTGTCACAATAGTAGGTCTTTCTTCTCCAATGCTAAATTTCCTAAAAATAGATAAAGACATTAAGTTAATATCGACACCTAAATCACACAGTGCTTTACCTACAAATCGATCACCAATAACGCAATGGATAATAAAACTCCCTTAAGCATTTAATTTTGGTGGCAATATAATAACTCTCCAAAAGAGTTATTATTTATGACATTTTTCCTTAGGTTTATGTTTGTACTTTAGCATATTATGTTCATTTATAGTGTTTTCAGTTTATTTTACATTAAATGCATTGAAGCGAGTGAGTTGGTAATTCTTGGACTAATTATGATATTGTACCCTGATACTGTGACATTCTCTGATATTGAAAATGTTGTTGTAAGTTGTTGTGAGACAAGATTATTGGGTTGTTGCTGTAACAATCGATGTACGGGTAAAAAGTTATTGACAACTATAAAGAATCCTATTATGGAAATAATTGAAAAGAATAAAGAAGTCTTAATGGAAAAGAAGTCTCAATTTAATACAAGCTTAAACTCTACTTTTTAGGGTTTTTAATTATTATATAAAAGAAGTTACATCACTTAGTTAAAGCGAGATTTTTAGGATTTTATTTTATTCTTTTCTTTCTTCACCATCAACCATATCTGTTTAGGAAACTTTGGGGAAAAGCATCAGCTGGACGTGAAGGCAAAGTCATTGCATCGAGAGGGTGGTGATTGGTGATCGACGAGAACATCAATGAAAACAACGATAAAATGAATCTGAGAGAGGGATTTTGTTTTTGTTAAGTTGAAATAATCTTTAATTTGTGTGGGATTTGTTAAACCTTGGACGCTTATGTTTTTAAATATATTTTATGAATTTCATATTTAATTAACTCGATTTTATTAAGACTTTTAGTATAGAGATATATAATTGCCCGATACATTGAATCGAGAGGTGAGTGGCATTGTGTGAGCATTTCATCAAGAGGTTAGTGTTATTGTCGAAGCATCAGTTATTACGAAAGCAACATTTCAGTATAGAGAAATATAGATGACTGACTGTCTTAGCATATTTAGTAAATTTACATGAGTGGGTATAGAGATATAACACTGTTGTGAGTTTCTGACTAAAGTCATCGAGACAGGAGAACCTGCTAAGTTAATGCTAAATACATCGATCTTATTGATGTGACAACGTTAATTCATGATTGGGGTTTAACTTTCCCACAATCTTTTACTTGAGCTGATCCACTGCTTTCATTGCCACTATTGGATTCCCTTCATCCCTTTATATTTTCATTGCTTTGTTTACAACACCATCTATACAATTTTGTTATTTTACTTAATGTTATGACAATTCTTTGAGTAATACTAGTCTTTTTGGATACGATACTCGATGCATTAATTTTCATCCACTTTATTACTTGATAGGATATTGTATTCTTGCACTGAATGTTGTTATATTTTTCAAAGCATTAGGTTTTATATGCTGTTGTCGGGGGCTAGTGCATTACTTTTAGAATTGTCTCTTTACTAATATAGTTTTAATTTTTATTTTGTAGGTAGATTTTAACAAGTTGTTGATGAAGTATAACTCAAAGAAATAACCAATAGAGAGAGATCAACATCAAAAGGAGCAATTAGGACACAATTCTAGATTGATTCCACATTTACAAAATATTTCTATGCGACCAAATTACCACAACATTGATGACAGAAATAAGCTGATCTGAGAACATGTTATGCCCACATTGGATGATTTAAACCTTCAGATTGTTCAACCGGCCATTCATGTTACCCACTTTAAGTTGAAGTCGGTGATCTTCCAAATGTTGTAACCAATGGGGCAATATAGTGAGATGCATACTGAGAACCCTCGAGCACATTTGAGAGCATTTATGGAAGTGTGTGATTCATTCATACAACAAGGAGTTCCCAAAGAGGCCTTGAAGCTAAAATTATTTCCTTATATCTTCGCGACAAAGCCAAGTCACGGCTCAACTCGCTGCAACTTGGTACTATAACATCATGGAATCAACTTGCCCAAAAGTTCTTATCGTGATTTAACCTTCTCAACTTGAATACAAGATTAAGGAATGATATCAAATCTTTCAAGAAATTGGAGGATGAAAACTTATATGAAGCATGAGAGAAGTTTAAAGATTTGTTGCAGAAATGTACAATGCATGGTTTCCAGTATTGGACACAAATCGAAATAGTTTACGATAGCTTGGACATGCAAACAATGATGGTTGTGGACACATCAACCAATGGAGCATTACTAATTACTAGACAAATCTTACAATAAGGATGACAATATCCTTTAGAGGATATCTGTAATATCTCAAATTTTGGACTGGTGACTCGAATGTAAAATTTGAAAGTTTGGAGACTAAAGTGTAAAGTTGTAAAGTTTAAGTACTAAAAATGTAAATTTTCAAAAGTTAAATTTTGGATTTGTGAATTAGTAGTTTAGCTCAAGACAATTAGTTTAGTGGGTTTTTATAATTTTGATCTGGAGTTTGTATAAAAGTTTATTAAATGATAAAGATATACATATTATTCGAATAACCGGATCGAATCGAAAGGTTACAAAATTTGAAGGAAGGTAGATTTGGGTTGGAAAAATTATATGGATATTTTTAATTAGTGTAATTTAAGTTGGATTGGTAGAATTTGGTGAGAATTGCACTATAAAGTGAGATAGTGCAATTTATTGACTAAAATGAAATTTTGGAAAATTAGAGGGTCAAAGAGAAAATTTTAGAGATGATATTTTTATGGTTATTTAATAATATTAAATTAGTGATAATTTAGTGGCATGGGTGTAATTTTGGGAATTTATTAATGCCAATTTAATATTTTTACCCAAAATGAATAAAAATTATTTTTTAATTGATTTTAAAGGCTAATTAAGAGATATTTGGTTAGAAATGTGTAGAAATACGCTTTATCCTCCATCAAGCTGCCGAACCTCCATAACCAAAGGGTAAGTTTGCTTTTTCTTCAATTTTGGTCCATTTTAATTAGATTTTGGACTAAAGTTTGAAATATAAAAATAATCCTCATTAAATTCTCTATAATTTGGTGTAATTATTTCATGGTTTTATGCTTGAATGGTGAAATTTGTGATTTTGGTGGATGAAGGGGAGTTGAGAATTTACTGAAATTAAGTTTGATTTTGATATTAGGAGTATTATAGAGTTATAATTAAGCATGAAAGTTGAATAAAAATTGTTAAGGGATTGGTTTGGTGATTTGACTATTGATGGAAATGTTAGAAACTTGGTTGAGTTTGATTTGTTTTGCTTTGAATTTGATTAGAATGGATTATAAATGGTGCAATATGGCTGAAATTGTGATTGAATCAAAATGGATACCATTATGGAAGTTATTGAAAAGTTAAGGTCCTATGCTGAAATTTAATATCAGAACAGTTAATTGGACTGATTTGGAAGAGTTTATAAGTCTAGGAACTCAATTGTAAGTTGAAGGAAGTTGTTGGTGAGATGGTGAAGTTGTTAGAGACATTTTACAAATTTTAGGAAATTTAAAGGATATAGATGCAAGCTTTGGAAAATTTGGATGCAATGCTGGAAATTTTAGTTAAAATTTGTGATTGATTTGCAATTATGTAAAGGTACATGTATTGAATTGAATATATTTTTACAATTCTGGAAAGTTTAGGATTGACTTGAATAAGTAAAAATGACAAGGGATCAAGATGCAAGTTGTAGGAAGTATAGAAGAAATTAAGGATGCAAAGTAATAAGAACTGTTTAGATTTTTGAATATGACAGTAAGTTTGAAAAATCACTAGAAATTCTATAAAAATTATTTGGAGGTTATATTTATATTTATATTTTTTTGTTCGTATATCAATCTAGTTTTGTTTAAAACAAACGGTGATCGATTTCAAATTGTATAATGAAATATATGACTTTTTTTAATCAATGATAGGTTAGAAAACTGACAACAAATTCTGCTCAAAACAGATTCTGGAAATTGAATTAGAAAATTCACTATAAATTTGTTGAAAACATTTTGATGTTTCAATATAACAAATAAAGTACTATTGAATTTTAAGATTTTATATTCGATTCAAAATTTTATATTCGATTAAATTATTCGAATATAAAAAAATATTACACAAAGTTTTCAAATGTCAATTTTAATCCTTACTTAAGTGTAAAATTATGTTTTAATCTTAAAATATTTTTGAAATAATTTTTACAAAGTATTTCGAACCATAATCAAACCAAAAATAAGTTTTATAAAGGGATATACCGATACACTCCTGTATGTACCGATACACCCATATTTTGAATGTAATATGGATACCGATACACAGCTGATGTACCGATACACTCCAGGCTCCGAGAAACATCGAATGTAATTAGTGTACCGATACCCCTAGGGCGTACCGATACACTTGGTCAAATAATGGTCGAAATATTTGAATTTTACACTGAGTGTACCAATACCCTTTGATAGTGTACCGATACACCTACACTCCTACAGATTTTTTAAATTGTATTCACACCATAACGACTCTATTGACTTCACCAATGATCCCCAACGTTCAGAAGTGATCCAAGCTGTATTTAAACAAGTCTTAAAGCCATTGATCAAAAACAAGAAACAAGAATTGAGAGAGAATAAAAGAGAAAGCCTTAAAATTATCGTTTGAGCATTTCAAGCCTATTTTCATTCAATATTCATTTTGCTTTCGAGAAAACCATTTGTGCTCAATTGTATTCATTCTTGAGTGTTCTTTCTTTGTTCTAGAATTGTGCAAACAATTTACCTTGTGAGGTTTTTCTGTAAAGATTGCAAATTTGTAATTTTTATTTTGTGTTCTCAAGAATTTGGGGTATAATTCTTGAGGGAGTTATAATGTTACTCTTTGTCCTCAAAAGAAAGACAAATTAGTGAATTTGTGGAAAATCCTTAGTGTGGATAGCTAAGGTAGTGAACGTAGACTTTGGTTGAGAAAGTCAAACCACTTTAAATTGTTGTGCAAATGTTTTTAATTTTATGTCGAAGCTTCCACCAAAATTTTTATTGCCAATTCACCCCCTCTTAGCTATTTTGTCGATTGATTAACTCAACAATTGGTATTAGAGCCACACTCATGTGAATAACCACCTCTTGAGTCGATTCATGAAGAGTTATATTGATATTCAATTCATCAATGGCCTCCACATCAAACTTCGACTTCGTTCTTGATTCTCAGCCCGTCAACAAGCCTCCTTTCTTCAATAGAGCTAACTATGCTTATTGGAAGAATATGATGAGTACTTCATTCAGGCTAGTGACATGGGAGCATGGAAAATCGTTGTGAACGGATACCCGAACCATCCACACATCCAAATTTGTGGAATGAAGAAGAGACGATAATGTTCCAGCTCAACTAAAAAGTCATCCATATTCTATTTTGTCTCTTGGACCAGATGAATACGGGAGAGTTTCATCTTGTACAACTGCTAAGGATATATGGGATAAACTACGAGTCACTCATGAAGGCACCAATGAGGTAAAAGAATCTAAAATCAGTCTTCTAACTCATAGCTATGAAAATTTTAGGATGAAACCAGATGAAGACATCAAAGCTATGACGAATAGATTTTTCGTGATTGTCAATGGTCTCAAGGCATATGGAGAGATCATTCCAAACGAGAAGCTTGTGAGGAAGATAATTTATTCTCTTCCAAAAGCTTGGCAATCAAAGAAGACAGTGATCATCGAAGCTAAAAACTTAAAATCCTTAACTCTCGATGAGATCATTGGTTCTCTCCTCACGCATGAAATGATGATCCAAGATGAGGTAGACCTCGAGAAGAAGGACGAGACAAAGAATGAGATGAATAAAAATAAGAACGTTGGAGTTGCTCTCAAATCCACAAAAGATGAGAGTGATTTTGATGATGATGACGATGATGAAGAAATTACATTATTTGCTAAACGGTTCAAAAAATTAATGAAGCCCAATAGAGGAAGATAATTCAAAAGAAATTAAGGCTTCAAGAATGAACCAAAGGAGAAGGACCCTATCATTTGCTATAAATGCGAAAAGCACGGGCATGTCAAATACAATTGCCCATAATTAAAGAAGAAGGGTCAATCAAAGAAGATGCACAAGGAACACGTAGCTACTTGGAGTGATGATGATGAATCATCAAATGAAGAGGAACAAGAAGTAGCAAACTTGTGCTTGATGGCCTTCGGGGAGGATTCTCAGGTAACCTTTAACTCATCTGATTTAGAAGATTATTCTTTTGATGAGTTATTAGATGAATATACTGGGTTGGCTTCAGATTATGAGAAATTATTTTCGAAATACAAGAAAGATATTTCAAAATTGAAAAATGAAAATAATCTCATATCCAAGACCAACAATGATCTTGATAGTAAAATTAATGAATTGCAAATCAACATCAAAGATTTTGAAAAGAAAAATTCTGATTTGCATAATTTACTTTCAAAAGTCAACGATGATCATCATAAAAAAATTGATGATCTTAAAGCTTCTTTTGATAAAGTTGGAACAAAACGTTTTGAAAAATGTGAAAGTTCAAAATCCAACTATATTAGAAAAAGCTTTAAAAACTACAATCATAGAGGTCCCCAAAGAACCTCTAATGGTAAAATCATTAGAAGTATATGGGTTCCTAAAGAAATAATTACTACTAAAGATAAGGATAGGATATCCTACATAATGGATACCCAAAGGGACTAGGATTTTAGGGACTAATGAATATGGACCCAAAAGAATTGGGTACCAAAAATAAAAATCAATCTATGTTTGTAGGAAAATGAGCATTGTTACAAGGCACAAATACAAGTTCAAATTCATGGTTAATTGATAGTGGATACTCAAGACACATGACCGGAGACAAGAACCAGTTTATAGAGCTTAATGAAAAAAATGGAGGAGTGGTAACCTTTGGTGACAATAAAAAAGGTTATATTGAAGGTATAGATACTATAGATAATACCTCTTCCATACTAATAGAAAAAGTATTATATGTTAATGGCTTAAAGGATAATCTACTGAGTATTAGTCAATTATGCAATAAAGGATACAATGTCTTATTTGAATCAAATGGTTATAAAGTAATCGACATTGCTTCTAATCAGATTATGCTTATTGGTCATAGAATAGGAAACATATACATGACTCATTTAGATTCCATTAATATGACTAACTTGTGCCTAGTTGCTAAGGATGAACATGATAGTTGGTTATGGCATAAGAGACTAGGACATACTAACATGAGTGTTTTACAAAGATTAATTCAAGGAAATCTAGTAAGAGGATTTCCAAAGCTAAAATTTAATAAAGATAAAATCTGTGATGCTTGTGCTAAAGGAAAACATAAAAGAGCTTCCTTTAAGTCCATTAATGATGTATCAACTAGTAGAGTATTACAATTGATCTATATAGATCTTTTTGGGCCAATTAAGACTACTAGCTTAGGTGGAAAGCAATATACATTTGTCTTGGTAGATGACTATTCTAGATATACTTGGGTTCTATTCTTAAGTACTAAAGATGAAGCATTAGAACATTTTATCACTTTTCAAAAGTAATCCAAAACGAAAAAGGTTACTCTATTTCTAGTGTTAGGAGCGATAATGGTACTAAATTTGAAAATCTTGGATTTACTAAGTTTTATAATTATAATGGTATTATCCATAATTTTTCAGCACTGAGAACACCTCAACAAAATGGAGGTGTCGAGAGGAAAAATCGAACTTTAGAAGAAACGGCTAGAACCATGCTTTGTGAAAATAATTTACCAAAATATTTTTGGGCAGAAGCCACAAATACCGCTTGTTATATTATTAATTGAGTAATGATTAGGCCTATTTTAAAGAAAACTCCATATGAAAATTTCAAAAATAAAAAGCTCAACATTAGTTATTTTCATCCTTTTGGATGTAAATGTTTTGTCTTAAACAACGATAAAGATAACCTTGGAAAATTTGAAGCTAAAAGTGATGAAGGAATTTTTCTGGGTTATTATTTAAATTCTAAAGCTTATCAAGTATTTAACAAAAGAACTTTAGTGGTAAAAGAGTCTATGCATGTTGTTTTCAATGATAATCCCCTTCCGAGGAAGGATTCTTGTGTTGATGATGACGTAGGTATTGTAAATACACATGATGTTGGATATGACATTGGAGAACCATCATCAAAGAAAGAAATGAAAGATGAGGAAACTCACGAGGCTCTCGAGAATCCAACCATTGAAGAAAGGGAAGTCACTTACCCAAGATAATACAACTATGTCAAGGATGGTGAAATTATGGGTGATCCATCAAAAGGGTAACTACTAGATCTTCTCTTAGAAATATATGTAATTATATTGCATTTATCTCATGCATTGAGCCTAAGAGTATCCAAGAAGCATTAAATGATGAAAATTAGATTATGACTATGCAAGAAGAGTTAAATCAATTTGAGAGAAATAAAGTATGAACATTAGTTGAAAGGCCTAGTAATAAATCTACTGTAGCTACTAAATGAGTATTTAGGAATAAGCTTGATGAAAGTGGTAATATAGTGAGGAACAGGGCTAGACTTGTTGCTCAAGGCTATACTCAGGAAGAAGGTATAGATTTTGATGAAACATATGCTCCCGTAGCTAGGATGGAAGAAATTAGAATGTTATTAGCATTTTCATGTTTTAATGAATTTAAATTATATCAAATGGATGTTAAAAGTGCATTTTTAAATGGTTTTATAAAAAAAAGAAGTGTATGTGGAACAGCCTCCTGGTTTTGAAGATTCAAAATTTCCAAATCATGTTTTTAAATTGAAAAAAGCTTTATATGGTTTAAAACAAGCTCCTAGAGCTTGGTATGAAAGATTGTCAAATGTTTTAATAGAAAAAGGTTTTTCAAAAGGGAAGGTTTACACTACATTGTTTTTAAAGCGAAAAGGTAAAGATTTATTAGTAGTTCAAATTTATGTTGATGATATAATATTTGGTTCTACTAATGATGTTCTTAGCCAATAATTTTCTAAGCTAATCCAAGGTGAATTCGAGATGAGCATGATGGGGGAACTTTCATATTTCTTGGGGCTCTAAATCAAGCAAAGAAAAGATGGCATCTTCATCAATTAAGCAAAATATGTCAATGATATGCTCAAAAAGTTTGGATTGGAAAATGGTAAACCCCAAGCCACTCCAATGAGCTCATCTACAAAGCTTGACAAAGATGAAGGAGATAAATGTGTAAATGTTAAATTGTATAGGTCAATGATTGGCTCTTTGTTTTATCTAACCGCAAGTAGACCAGACATTATGTTTAGTGTTTTCTTATGTGCTAGATTTCAATCATTCCATAAGGAATCTCATCTACAAGCCATTAAGAGAATCTTTAGATACCTTAAGGACACTCCTAGTTTAGGATTTTGGTATCCTATAGACTCTAGCTTTTGCTTGCATGCCTTCTCTGATACAAATTATGGAGGATACAAAATAGATAGGAAAAGTACCTCGGTACTTGTTAATTCCTAGGAAATATGTTGATTTATTTATTTTCAAAGAAACAAAATAGTGTTGTATTATATACTACCGAAGCGGTATACATTTCAGCCGGTAGTTGTTGCACACAAGTTTGATTGATGAAACAAAAACTTTTAGATTATGGAATTGAAGTTGGTACCATACCTATCAAGTGTGACAATACTAGTGCTATTTGCCTAACTAAAATATGTATTCTAGTTAGAGAACTAAAATGTCATTTCATTAGAGATCATGTCAGTAAAAAGAGATGTAGTTCTAGAATCTGTAGATACTTTGCATCAAATAGCAGGTATTTTTACAAAACCTTTAGATAGAGAAAGATTTTGGACACTTACGAGAGAATTAGGTTTAACAAACCTACCTTGACTTAGTGTTTAAAATAATTTTAGCACTTTTAATTAGAAAATGAAAAATACTTATAATAATAACATTTTTAATGCATTATTTGCTAATAGTTAGGGGGAGTTTATGATCTTTAGTGAAAATTAATAATATGTTCAAATAAATTTTAAGAATAAGATTTGATTGATTGAACATTGTTAATTTTTGAAATATGAGTTGTCAATACCACTAGAGCTAATTAATTTAGCATTCTAAGTGTTTAAAAGCAGATTTTGACAGTTTTGTGCAAAGTGTATCGGTACCTAGGTATCGATACCTCCTCGCTATGTATCGATACACTATGAATGTGTATCGATACATTCCTTGAATGTGTATCGATACACTAACAAGTGTACCGATACACCCGTCGGGTTTAGGCTTAAAATCCCTAAAAATCACATTTAGCCAAACACCCAAACTTAAAAACACTCCCGCCGTTTTACTCTCAAATCACCCAAATCTCCATTTTTACTCAAATCAACGTATTTAAGTTGGAATTCAACTAGTTTTCAATATATAATCCTACTAGCATCAACAAATTCGTGCAAACAACATCACTTCTCACTCAAATCCAAATTTTCAAGGTAATTTTTCTAAAACCACAATTTTATTGATTTTAAACATAGGACTAGTTTAAGTTAGTTCTAGTTCAAAATAGATATCAGGTATTGCTTATATTATGATTCTAAACTAGATTCTACAACTAATTTCATCAAAAACACAATATTTTTTTTTGAAATTTTTGTAATTTAAAAAATGTTTTTATTTTAAATTGTTTTTTTATTTATTATGTTGTTTTCATGAAAACAATACGTATTATGATTTTTCAAACATTGTTTTCAAAAATAGTTTTCAAATTTTTCCCATTAGGATATTATATTATTTTATAGAACTTTGAATAATGCAGACTCATATTGAGTTTTGGGATTGATTGTGTTGCATACATGTATTTTCAAATTGCAGGTATCCTTATCCATTCTGATTTATAATCATGTCTAAACGCCTTAGGTCTTCGTCTAGTCAGTCAAACCAACCACCAAACCGACCTCCTATTCCACCTCCAAACCCAAATGAACCGAAAATGACTATCCTAAATTCCTATTTTAACGAACCTTACCGTCGAGAAAATCTCTACCATAGGTTTGTTAATCTATTTGAGTCATATAGAATCCAGGAATAGCATATCCCCTCAATCTAAGCCATGATTGATATGAAATTTAAATATCTTCCTACCCTCAAAACTTGGAAATTTGATAAACTCTTTCAACTCAAACCTTTCGTTTATCACCAACTCGTCCGCATTTTCTATTGCAATGCGGTTTGTGTCCAAAACGAGTCTTAAACTGCCACCGTTAGTATTCGGTCTTATCTCCTAGGCCAGTACATTCACATAGACTCTGACTCAATCGCTAGGACTTTTGGTCTAGATAACGAAGGTTTAGATAACGAAAAAGAAATTGTGGCTACACGTTATAGAGCCAAGGTTAGTGCGAGTACTTTGATTGATCACCATGATCGTTTTCTTCACTTGATCATCTCTTGGTGGTTTAGACCATCTAGAGGTAGATACTCCACTCTTAGAGCTTTATATTTATGGTGGATACATTGTATCCAACATAATAAGAAAATAAATCTGCCACAAATCATTTTTGTTGGGCTAGTAGAAATCGTAAACAACGTTCCCTCTAAATACATAGAAACTTTAGTTTACGGTTGTTTTCTTAGTAACTTGTTTATCAAATACGAGCTTAGGGTCAAGCTTGATGTATCCATCCCTCTTAAGAGCCAAATAAATCTCAAAACCTTGCATAAATCAGGATGGTCAGGGGATAAGGATAATGGGTTCGATCAACCCAGAAAAGACCAGGTGCTAGCTCTTTACGAGCTGCTCCGGCACCGGAGCCGGATGCTGATGATCCAGAGCTTGAAGAACTTATGCGAGATATCGATCATCACATATCTGAGGACGAGCTGATCCAGCAAGAGAGTTCAATGCCTCCATACTTTCGATCGTTTATGGAGATATTTGACTTGAGGTTTGCATCCATAGAGTCCCACTTAACGGCTATGGGGGCTCAATAATTGGAGATCCAACGGGAGATACAAGCTAACAACAAAGCTATGAACGAACGATTAAATGCGCTTACACTCGATATGGCTGCGATGCGAGCACATTTCCTCCTCCTGATCCACCTATGGATAATTAGACCTTTTCTTGCATAGTTTTCTTGGATTGAATTTGAACTTATTGTTAAAACATGTTAAAACATTTGAATGTTTAGATTTGTGTGTTTTTGGATGTTTGGATATATTTGTTTGAATGGTTTGAATATTTAATTTTAACTTCATATTTATATTGACTTCATTAATTTTTGCATCATCTGTATATTAGATTTCATATGACCAATTCCCAATTTACATATTGTTTATGAATATTGGTTATAGACTAATGACTAATCTTTCTCTTGATTGTGATCTTAGCAGCTACATCTATATCTATTTATATCAATTGGCTATTTTCTTAAAAATCTTCTTTAAACATTTTCTAGAGTCTTTTTGATTTAACAAAAAGGGGGAGAATAAAGTAAGGGAGTAATTTTCCTCCTCCCGATCCACTATGGATAATTAGACCTTTTCTTGCTTAGTTTTCTTGGATTGAATTTGAACTTATTGTTAAAACATTTGAATGTTTTAGATTTGTGTGTTTTTGGATGTTTGGATATTTGTTTGAATGGTTTGAATATTAATTTGAACTTCATATTTATATTGACTTCATTAATTTTTGCATCATCTGTATATTAGATTTCATATGACCAATTCCCAATTTACATATTGTTTATGAATATTGGTTATGGACTAATGACTAATCTTTCTCTTGATTGTGATCTTAGTAGCTACATCTATATCTATTTATATCAATTGACTATTTTCTTAAAAACCTTCTTTAAACATTTTCTAGAGTCTTTTTGATTTAACAAAAAGGGGGAGAATAAAGTAAAGGAGTAATTTTCCTCCTCCCGATCCACCTATGGATAATTAGACCTTTTCTTGTTTAGTTTTCTTGGATTGAATTTGAACTTATTGTTAAAACATTTTGAATGTTTTAGATTTGTTTGTTTTTGGATGTTTGGATATATTTGTATGAATGGTTTGAATATTTAATTTGAACTTCATATTTATATTGACTTCATTAATTTTTGCATCATCTGTATATTAGATTTTATATGACCAATTCCCAATTTACATATTGTTTATGAATATTGGTTATGGACTAATGACTAATCTTTCTTTTGATTGTGATCTTAGCAGCTACATCTATATCTATTTATATCAATTAGCTATTTTCTTAAAAATCTTCTTTAAACATTTTCTAGAGTCTTTTTGTTTTAACAAAAAGGGGGATAATAAAGTAAGGGAGTAATTTTCCTCCTCCCGATCCACCTATGGATAATTAGACCTTTTCTTGCTTAGTTTTCTTGGATTGAATTTGAACTTATTGTTAAAACATTTTGAATGTTTTAGATTTGTGTGTTTTTGGATGTTTGGATATATTTTTTTGAATGGTTTGAATATTTAATTTGAACTTCATATTTATATTGACTTCATTAATTTTTGCATCATCTGTATATTAGATTTCATATGACCAATTACCAATTTACATATTGTTTATGAATATTGGTTATGGACTAATGACTAATCTTTCTCTTGATTGTGATCTTAGCAGCTACATCTATATCTATTTATAACAATTGGCTATTTTCTTAAAAATCTTCTTTAAACATTTTCTAGAGTCTTTTTGATTTAACAAAAAGGGGGAGAATAAAGTAAGGGAGTAATTTTTCAAAATTGAATTCAAAAATGATTTTCAAAGAAAATCTTAAAATTACTAAAATGTTTTGTTATATCAAAAAAGGGAGATTGTTGAAAACTTTTTGATGTTTCGATATAACAAATAAAGTACTATTGAATTTTAATATTTTATATTCGATTAAATTATTCAAATATCAAAAATATTATTCCAAGTTTTCAAATGTCAATTTTAATTTTTACTTAAGTGTAAAATTATGTTTTAATCTTAAAATATTTTTGAAACAATTTTTACAAAGTATTTCGAACCATAATCGAGCCAAAAATAAGTTTTATAAAGGGATGTACCGATACACTTATGTATGTACCGATACACTCTTGTATGTACTGATACACCCATATTTCAAATGTAATATGGGTACCGATACACAGCTGATGTACCGATACACTCCAGGCTCCGAGAAACATCGAATGTAATTAGTGTACCGATACCTCTAGGGTGTACCGATACACTTGGTCAAATAACTGTCAAAATATTTGAATTTTATACTGAGTGTACCGATACACCTACTCTCCTAACAGATTTTTTAAATTGTATTCACACCATAACGACTCTATTGACTTCACCAATGATCCCCAACATTCAGAAGTGATCCAAGGTGTATTTAAACAAGTCTCGAAGCCATTGATCAAAAACAAGAAACAAGAATTGAGAGAGAATCAAAGAGAAAGCCTTAAACTTATTGTTTGAGCATTTCAAGCCTATTTTCATTCAATATTCATTCTTGAGTGTTCTTTCTTTGTTCTAGAATTGTGCAAATAATTTACCTTTTGAGGTTTTTCTGTAAAGTTTGCAAATTTGTAATTTTCTCTTTGGGAGAGAGTGTTCTCAAGAATTTGGGGTATAATTCTTGAGGGAGTTGTAAGGTTACTCTTTGTCCTCAAAAGAAAGACAAATTAATGAATTTATGGAAAATCCTTAGTGTGGATAGCTAAGGTAGTGGACGTAGACTTTGGTTGAGAAAGTCGAAACACTCTAAATCGCTGTGCAAATCTTTTCAATTTTCTGTCAAAGTTTCCACCAAAATTTTTATTGCCAATTCACCCCCCCTCTTGGCTATTTTGTCGATCAATTAACTAAACAAAACTGTACAAGTTAATTAGAAGGATTAATTTATATGGTTAGATTCGAATTCGAGTTTAGTTTCCAATGGAAGAAACGAAATTAAATTCCAGTGGGTATATCAATACATAATAATGATTCTTTAAGGGTAGTGCAAGTTATCAAAATATGAAAACTTTAGAATTGAAGTGGAAATGGATTAGAAGTTGAAGAGTAATGTCTAAATGTTTGATTAGAATGCTTGAGTATATTTTGGATTCTTGGAATTTAAGTTAAATGGCAAGGAACCATTTTGAATAAATGAGAAATATTGAGAATAATTCTAAAAGAATTAATTTTAGTGGTTAGATGATGGAATTTGAAAGGATTAATTGAGTTGTGAGTTTACATGAATGTTAAGAGGATTGAAGTTATATTTTAAGTGTTATGGTTAACATTAATATTTCAAAATGAATTTAATATCAAATAAGTATTGATATAATTTTTATGAATTTTACTACTAGATTGTGCCTATGTTAGTAAAATACTAATATATGTTTTGGAATGTATGTGATGTATAAATGACGAACGTGGAGATCAAGATCCAAGAAAGTTTAAAGGTAAAGGAAAAGTTCAAGAGTAAGGCTAGGAACACTAAGTAAGATTACTAGTGAGGTATTACTAGGTGAGTGCATTTTTCTTATGCTTTTAAAGTATGGAATGAGGAAGACTTGCGATGAGTCAACCTCAGATGATTTGGAAAGAAATTGTTTTCAAATTATTTTATTATATATATTTTACATTATTTTTCTAAATGATTTCTTTGAATGATTTTGGGTATGAATTGCCCACTGTATTTCATATTATTAACTGATATTTGTTTTTTTATTGATTATGGTAAAGAGTTTTGATAATTGAAATGATGGAAATGCCCATTGTAAATGCATTGAGAGTCATAGGTATAATTGTCATACCATAGAGTAAGAGCATCATTTGTGATTTGGCACATCAGTGACGTCACAAATGTGGCGGTGGTGCCATTTGCAGCTGTATTGTGATTAAAGCATATCAGTGACGTTTGTGTGACGGTGGTGTTACTATGTGATTTTGAGCACATCAATGACGTCTGTGTGATGGTGGAGCATATATACATAGCACATCAGTGATGTCTGAGTGATGGTGGTGCTAATATACCGAGAATACATTTTATGACACAAGTTTGACGTCTAAGTGATGTTGGTGTCTGCACATAATTGATGATAGTGCGATGTATTCCTTAAAGTGGCAAATTGATATTGTGTTCTACATGCTTGATTGACTCACATATTTTACATTCTCATTGATTTACATTGGGCTATGAAATGAATAAAAGTGAAAGGAAAATGATTGAAATGGAATGAAAAGTACAAGAATTGAAGTGAGAAAGAAAAATATAGGTTTGATCTACTTGATTTGGAACAATTTTTTATTGAGAACTTTGATTTGGCATTGAAAGCCTTCTATATATGAATTGTTTATTTACAAGTTATTTTTATATGATATTGGCTTTGATAAGTCAAATTAGTTTTAGTCAATGTTTCTTATGACGCTTATTTTTATTTTTTATTTATATGATATTTTGATAAATATATTATTACTAATTTTACTCTATAAATTATTATTATTAGAACTTAATGCCTCACTAAGTATATACTTAGCGTGTGATGATTTTCACATATAGGTAAAAGTAAGCGACCGGAGTAAGGAGCTAGGCCCAGCTTCAACTTTTCAAGATCAAATCTCCTCCATAATCAGTATGACATCTTTTGAAATGATGATTATACTAGTTGGCATGTATACTAGATGGTTATGAAACTTAAAAATAGTTATATTGGAATTTGGTTACGATAAGTAGTGTGTTTTATTACTGTTTAAAAATTAAGATGAGTTGATTAATATTTTCATTAAAATAATTCTTAATGCTATCGAAATGAAATATTTTAAGATCTTAGATAATAATTGAATTATTTTATAAAGAAACAAAATTTTATTGTTTTTCAAAAAATGACTATTTTGTAAATTCTACATGATATCCTAGTCTCGTATGCGGAAACGTATACGAGAATAGGTGTTACAATATCCAACAATGACTATCAATATCTGAACACAATAATTATGTCAGGTAGACACATTGTTGTGATAGTGAATAACAATGCCCTAAACACATTAACCACACATGTAATAGAATTGACTGAAATAATGAAAAAGATTCATAAACCAAGAGGTATGCATGAAGTTAAATCAACGTCCATTATTACTTGTGTTTACTGTGGTGGTAATCATAACTTTGAGGAATGTCCAAAAAACCCCAAGTTTGTGTATTTTGTGAGAAATTATAATAGGAATGGCAATGTCAACACATATGGGAACACCTACAATCCAAAATTCCATAATTATCTCAACCCCAATGTAGTATTGCAATCCAATTTAGGAATACACATCACTATAAACAACAATAATATATATACTACAATAACCAATTCTGCAACATCAATAGTCACATCACTAGACAATGCACCCATAACAATGCAACATTGAGTAAAATTTCCAAGGGCTTTATTCCAACCAAGCCTCAACTTCAACAACACTTGAGTCTCTACTGAATGAGTATATTTAAAAAATGAAGTTGTAATCCAAAGCTAGTTAGCATCACTGAGAGTATTGGAGAATCAAGTTGGATATTTATCCAATGTGTTGAACACCGGGAAGCAAGGAGCATTGCTAAGTGGCACTGAAGTTCCAAAAGTTCATGGGAAAACTCATTACAACAAGCATTGTAAAAACCATCACAACACGCAGTGGACTCTATCTTGGAGAACCAAATGATGAAAAAAATACGTGGGATGCCTGAATAAAAAGTAAAAAAACAAGGAGTTGATAGTAGAGATTGAGATACCAGTGCATATGCTACAACAAATGATGCAAGACAAAGCATTAATTCTAGGACATTGCCACCAGGAATGCCGATAACATTGCCACATGTGACGCCACAAACATTACTAGTAAAAAAATATAAGACCTCCACCTCCATTCCGACAAAGATTCTAGAAAAGTAAAGAAGACCAATAATTCAAGAAGTTTCTTAATGTACTAAGATAATTGTGCATTAACATACCATTACCAGAAGCATTGAAGCAAATGCTTAACTACATCACATTTATGAATAAGGTGATTTCCAATAAATATAGGGTTGGTGATTTTGAGACCTTTACACTCATTAAAGGGTGTAATGATATTGTCACGAGTAAATTACCCCAAAGCTAAAGGAGCTAGGGAGTTTTACTATTCCTTGCACTATTTGCAATCAATACATAGGTAAAGCTTTGTGTGACTTAGGTTCCAACATTAACTTAATGCATCTATCTATTTTTCAAGAAACTTGTGATTGGTGAAGCACAACTCACAACAATTACACTTTAACTTGCTGACTATTCCATTGTCCATCCTGAAGGTAAGATTGATAATATGCTAATACAAGTTGACAAATTTATCTATCTAGTAGGTTTTATTATCTTGGATTGTGAAGCTTAAAAAGGTGCCCATAATACTAGGAAGACCATTCCTTGATACTGGACGAACATTAATTAATGTTGAAAAAGGAGAACTCATATTGCATCTCAATGACCAACAAATTACATTCAAGTGTTCGACCCGCTACAATGCGATAAATAAGTCGAATTCATGCTGGTGACATTTTCGAAGCAATAGTAGAAGAGCAATTAAATGAATGTGGGAGCATTGAAGAAATCTTTAATATTGTTGTGACAAAAAAAGGCTTAGGCGAGCCAAACCATGGATAGACTATTTCAATCAAAGGGAACTAATGCTTCTACATTGGTCCTGACATCAACTACAATTCTAGACCAATAGTATTGACTAAAAAGTCACAATATGAGAATTTGTGGAAAACTGAAAATGCTACCATGGAGTAGAAAAACATAACATTAGAGAAGGAAACAAAGAAATATTTATAAGGCTTTGAAGATGAAGGTTTTCATTTGAAAATTCACTTGTAAAGCACAACATTTTTATTGTGAAAATGAAGAAGTACACTTCATGACTAAATCCAGCAAGCAAAAGTTTTTCTTCAAACAAATTTTCAATCTAAAAAGCACAAAGGACCTAGAGCAACATTATTATCTCCTTACAACCTCCGATAAGTGAAAAGGGATATCGTTTTACTACGACCCATGAGAAGTTACCATAAACTTCAATTTCACTATGTGAAATAATTTTTCTACATGTGTAAAGAGCAATGCACATCTCAAGTTTGGAGGTGTGTTGTTCGTTTGTTTCATTCATCGTTTATGACTTTCATTTTAGTTTTCCATGACATTTAGATAAGAATACAATTACCTAGACTTTGCATTTACCTATGATGAAATTATTGTGATAGCAATCTAATGCCATAAACCTTAAGATTTCTAGACAAGTTGAGATTACCTTAATTATTCTTGTGATGTTGTAATTATTTATCGAATATCATGCTAGGTTGACTTATGGGTATTTTGGAGAATATTTAGTTATCTTTCATTAAAAAAAACATAAACAAAAACAAATTGGTTTAAGTTACGTGTGAACCACTAGAGGTGCCTAATTGGCTTTAACTGAATAAATTGTTTAGTGTAATCTTTTAGCTATAAGAAACTCCACTGTTAAGACAAGTCTAGTACGATTGGTGAGTACTAAGTAGGAAATATAGTCTCAAATAGCATGAGTGAATGAAAGTCTTCACGGGATAACTTTACCTAAAATGCTAGGGGGTTTATTGGTAGCGCCATTTTATTACTCAAGTACTGACAAGTAGTTGTGATGAGCTAAAGCTCTAGTTAAGCTAAATAGTAATTGTTGTGACATCTTTTACTTAATTAATTACTTTGATAATTATATCAGTCTCTGCAAATACCCATGGTGGTGAACTGTCACGACTAACAACACACACATGCATAAGCATCATAATTTAATTTAAGTTAATTTCTTGTTGTCTTCAGGTTTGAAGGTGATTAACAGAGAATCACCCAGGTTCTGAGGTGACAGGTGCAAGGCAAGTGTGAGAGTTATGTTGTCTAATTGCTAAGGGAAAGTTTTTGTCATGCATTTCTTGAGGACAAACAAACACTTAGGTTTAGGGGGTGTTATAACTCTTCAAAAGAGTTATTATTTAGAACCTTTTTCCTAGGTTTCTGTTTGCACTTTAGCATATTATGATAATATTTAAAGTGATTTCAACTAATTTTGCATTCCATGCATTGAAGGGAGTGAGTTGGTAATTCTTGGACTAATTATGATATTGGTACCCTAATGTTGTAACGTTCTCTGATTCTAGAAACATTGTTGTACGTTGCTGCTATGCGGGGTTATTGGGCCATTACTGTAACAATCGGTGCATAAACAAAAAGTTATTTACTGCTATACAAACTCATATTATGGAAATAATTGAAAAGTAAAAAAAAGTCTTAATGGAAAAGGAGTCTCAATTTAATACGGACTTAAACTCTATTTTTAAGGTTTTTAATTATTATATAAATAAAACGATAACACTTAATTAAAGAGAGCTTTTTAGGGTTTTATTTTATTCTTTTCTTTCTTCACTGTCAACCATAGTCTCTTAGGAAACTTTGGGGAAAAACAACAGCTGGATGTGATGGCAAAGTCACTGTATCGAGAGGGTGATGGTTGGTAATCAACGATAATAATGATGAAACAAATTCGAGAGGGATTTTTTATTTTTATTTTTTGACCTGGCACACTCTTTAGTTTGTGTGAGATTTTTTAAACCTCAAATGCTTATGTTTTAAATATATTTGATGAATTTCATGTTTAATTAATTTCATCCATAAGTTTGATTAGTGTTTGCTCGATTTTATTAAGACATTTAATATAGAGGTATATAATTGATAGTTCATTGCATCTAGATGTGAGTGACATTGTGTGAGCTCTACTTCGAGATGTGAGTGCCATTGTTGGAGCATCAGTGATTACAAGAGCAACGTTTCAATATAGAGAGATCTAACTGACTGTGTCATATCATACTTAGTAAATTTGCATAAGTGGGTATAGAGATATAACGCTTGTCGCAACTGACCCTTCGGGGGAAAAGCTTACTTGTTACAATGATGGGGGTTTGAAGTGATTTTTAAATGAAATATTGGGAGTCTCCACCAATAATTATTAAGGTGTGATTTGAACACTGAAAATCAAGTAATTTTAATAAAATATTTTATTTTATCAAAAATACCAAATTTTTGTATGCAAAAACCAGAAATCGAGTTCGGAAGTCAGTTACACGTGGGAAGGATTATTACCCTACAACGCCAAAAAATCGGTACCTAGTCAACTACCCTATATTTAAAATTAAAAATTTTGAGTTTGAGGTTGTATTTAATTTAAAAAACATTATGTATGCAAAGTTTGGAAAAGGATGTCGGTTTACTAAGACCAATAACGACCACCCTTGAGCATTTAATGCAAAAGCTTCATTATTGATTTAAGTAAACGAACATTGCCTTAAAGTTTAAGAAATCGTGATATGGAGTTTTGAAAAGGATGTTGATTTATTTCGGGAATTATTAGTGGTTTCCCCCTAAGCATAACACGAAGGATACACTTTTAATTCCTTGATAAATGAGCATTGCCTTGTTATTTTTTTAAATTGAAATGCAATTAAACAACCATTTAGAAATCTAATTACTAGTTGGTTAATTAATGGAATCCCTAACTCAATGTGTCAACTTATGAAAATTAAAAAATCTAGAGGACTAAACCTAAAAATGGAGGATTTAATATTAATCATAATTTATTTTAACCTATTATTGAGTCGAGTAATCAAAATAGATCCTCATGCATTTAAATGCGGGAGCCAAATCAAATTATTCCCTAAATTAAGGGACTAAAATGAAAATGAATCTAAAATGGAGGCTCTAATATCAATCATAATTTATTTTATCCAATTATTGAATTGAATAATCAAAATGGATCCTCGTGCATTTTAATGCGAGAGTCAAATTGAATTATTCCTTAAATTAAGATGTTCATAGATTGAAGTGTGAAAAATCTAACGTCAAATAATTTAATCTAATATAAACCTTGTGCATTTTAATGCGATAGTCAAATTAAATTATTCCTTAAATTAAGATGTTCATAGACTGAAGTGTGAAAAATCTAACGTCAAATAATTTAATCTAATATAAAATTAAATGAACATGAATATGAATATGCAAGCTAACAAATTAAAATAAACATGTGGACTAAAAGAAGATAACGTAAACTAATAAATTAAAAGAAAATAAATATACTCATAAGGATATGAAGGCGTGAGTATGTATTAGGGATGGCAAACGGGTACAATTTCGTGGATTCCGCACCGCACCCACTCCAATTGGGGCGGGGATGAGTATAATTTTAGTTGGTAGTGGGCGGGAGTGGATTTAGAAAGTGGTACCCGTCGCGGGTAGTGGGCGGGTAATGGGTTTGACACCTTACCCGCCCCGCATCCGCCCGCCCCACATCCTTCCTCCCAGCTAAATATTCATTACATTTTGGACATTATGAATTTAGGTGTAATTTTAGAGACTAATTTATAAATTCTAATATTGTATAAGATATAACTTGTTATTTAACCAAATATTAGGGATAAGTTAAGTTTATGCATAATTTTTTTCCTTTCAAACCTCTCATTTTCATTACTGCGCCGATATTCAAAGGCAGTCTGGGTTCTACGTATTTCTCAATTTCATATGTTACTATTAAGTTTCTGCCGATCTTCAAATGATGTTGGATTTTGTGGTGTTTTTGGTATAAAGGATTCACTGTCTTAGGATATTGGAAGGGATTGCATAATAAAATACTCGTTTTTTTTAGTTAAAATGTCGAAATCTTATATCAATCTGCATGCATTGATACTGGTTGGAATAATTCAAAACTTATTGAACTGTGGCAACGTATTGAAATTCGGATTAGAATGGAGCTTAGACTACTTGATATCAGCTGAGCAAGGCATACACAAAAAAGCCAACATACCGAACATCGATCAACAAGTACTACGGGGCAAATAAGCATTTATAAACAAAAAAAGTTCCAATACAATAAAGGAAAGCTTTTCTCCGTTGGAGTAGAGCCAAAGGTCACTGAAATTCCAAAAGTCACCGGATTAAAGGTAAAGTTCGAAACTTCAAACGTAGATCTACGTCATTTAGAGGGTTTTTAGGGAATTTGGGGTTCAATTTTGGGATCGGGGCATTGGGATGAGTGTCTTGGGGGAGTCTTTAGGTTTTCGGCCACCGAAAGTGGTGACCAGCGCAGCGGCTGGTAGTGGTGGAGCTCCACGAGAGGATGACCGGCACTAGGCCGATTGGGTTTGGTTGAGAGGTTTTCTCTTTTGAGAGAGAGTTTTTTTTATTTTGAGATGAAAATGTTTTTTGGGGTATTTACAGGGAGGGCTACTTTGTAAATACAAGATTCTTAAATTATTTTCACAGTCCCTGGAGTTTTGATGTGTGATTCGTTTTGGTCACCTATTGCAATTTTGCCTCTTAATTTTCAATTAATTCAATGTAATCCTTCATTATATTTATTATATTTCACAATTTAGTCCCCCTAACCTTTTGTTTTTTTTGCAGTTCATTTTTTAGTATTAATTAGATCCATAAATTTTAATTTAGCTCAATTAGATCCTTTAATTTTTATCTATTCATTTTGTTTTGTTTTAGTATTTTATTAACGTTTTTTTCTTTCTCTTAACATTTTTTCTATTTTTTATTTCTTTCAAAATTCAACATTTTTTTATTTTATTCGTTTTTATTTTGATATTTTCTTAATTATTTTAATTTAATTTATTTTTCCCTTCTTTTCGCTTTTAATATTGTTCTATTCAACTTTTTTATTTTTAACTTTTTTATATTTATTTCACAATTTGATATTTAGTTTTTATTTTTTAGGGATAATTTTAACCAATCAAAGGTAAGTAATTCAAATTGAATCTTTAAATTTTAATTTTAATTTTCGTAATTAAGACAATCATGAAATTAAAATGGTATCGAAAGGGCAGTACAAGGATGCTAATCATTCCTTGACTGTAACTGATTCCCGAATCCGACACATTTATGGTAAAACGCAGATCAGGTAAGATGTTTCCGATCAACAAATTTTTTTACAAAAAAAATGATCGGTGGCGGCTCTAACGTTTTTATTTAAGTCGAAGCCCGATTTCGGGCCCACCTAAAGGACGGTTACAATAGCTTGGCGACTCTGCTGGGGACAGGTAAGTGGGTCAGGCTAAAATTAATTTCCATATGTCTTCTTAAGTGAAATTTATAAGGTTAAATTTTAATTTATTTATCCGATCCTTATTACTTATCTTTGATTCTTTTTCAAATAAATAGTTGTACCGACGTTTTTCAATAATTTCAGCTTCTTAAAATTTTCATCTCAGGCTCTATACCCGAGCTCCAAACCCTTTTATAAGTGGAGGTGAAAGCGATGTCTTCGTGGGAATTTATTCTCTGTATAGGCCTAGCAAATAACCTTCGGGATTCATATACCTTATGTCTTCGTGTGAATTTATTCACTGTATAGACATAAGGGAATGTTTCCTCTCGAGTTTAACTCTGTCCACATAAGCTTGTAATGGCCTTAGGACTAAGGGTCTTGCAAACTTAAAGGGGCACTAGCAAGGAGAACTCGGGTACCCTTCTAAAACTTAAACCGGAAGTCTACAAAGAATCAGAGCCCACCCCGAAACTCCATTTCAAAACTTAGGTTGCTTGAGTGATTTACTGCTTTATTTATTATTCAAAACATGCAATATATGTGGTTGGGACATGTTCAAAATTAAACATATGGGGTAGATATCATGTGGGGTAGGACTTTTTTTCATTATTATTTTGATTATTATCTTTATCTCACTAACTTTTTTCCTTTCATTTTTGTTTTCTTTTTTATCATTTACATCATTCAAAAGAGGTGTTGGTCCACAAAAACGAGTTCGTTAAACATAAATAGTTTGCATTAATAGACAAAGGGGTTGTAATGCAAGAGGTAAAAAACGCAGAGGTCTGACTATGGTTAGAAAAGACTCAAAAGAAAAAGGGAGACAGTCTGCAAGATGCTTTTTTCAGCCTTAAGCAAAACCATGTTCAAGAACTGTGGAGCATTTGGAAACGGAAATTCTGCCAACGGTATGGTGATATCGCACTTCTACTCTATGTCAATATAGATGAGTCCCTAATTCGAACATTAGTGCAATTCTGGAATCTAGGGTATGATTGTTTCACATTTAATCAAGAAGACATGGTACCCACAATCGAAGAGTATACCACTTTGATGTATTGTGAAGGAATCATAATGGACCAGGTTTACACCAAGCAAATCAAAAGTCAAATTTTCAAAAATGGGTTGGCGAAGGTTGCAGGCATAGATGAGAAAAAGGTTACTGACCTGGAGAGGTCCCTTCAAAGACAACAAGAACATGATGGCAAAACGATAGCTGAATTGGAGGCCATTGTTGACGAATTCAAGAAACAAGCAAATGAACTTCAGATAGTTCCCTTTGATCGAGGATTTTAATGGCGTTTTTGTTGGGAACATGATAAGTAAAGAGTAAAAGCCAGAGACATGGTCATTCGAGACTTCTTGGAACAATTACATAAAGCGGCGAGAGAAGCCGGAGTGGTCCGACAAGGTATTCAGCCAGTGACAGATGAAGGAAGAAGACTTGTGAACCTGTTAGAAGTTGTTCAGGGTATGGAAGACTTAGTCAAAATGTACCTTTAAAATGTTTTTATCTCTTAAGAAATAACACTTTTGTCCCAATAAAGATTATTTATAATAAAAGACGCATTTTTGGATCAATGCCTCGAACATTTCATGCATCATCCATATTTTGCATTTGTTATTTCTCTTCATTTCTTTACATTCACATTAACTAACAAAAAATGTCTCATCAAAAGGAACAAACACTGGACATACCACTCCAAGCATTGGACACACCTCATCCTTATAACACCCGTTCAAAGAAGAAGAAAATAGAAGCGAAGATAGCTCAACTCGAAGAGAACATGCTAAGATTACAAAAAGAGCTAGAGGAGAAAATAAGTCAGAATAATCAAAATACTCTAGAGTCGATCACCAAAATCCAAAAGTCTTTAGTTGATCAAATTGTTGTAAAATTAACTGGCCTGAATCAAGTAAGTGCACCTGGGGTAGGGACATCTGAAGGGGTAATTATGCCACCTACCCTGCAAATGGTTGTTCCACCTGGAATCCTACCAGGACTCCAAGGGGACTCATCCACTGCAAAAACAAAGGCCTCACCTGCTGTAAAAGTACATACTTCTATATCCAACCCTAAGAATAATCTGGGTGATTACCATATACCGTATTTTGATGAAGAAGAGAAGGCAAAGAAAATGGAAGAGAAAATCAAGCAGTTGGAGGACCAAATGAAAGTGGTTAAAGGAGACCATGACTACTATGGAGATGATGTCTCGAAACTAAGTTTAGTCTCAGATTTGGTTCTTTCTCTGAAATTCAAATCCCCGAAGTTTGATAAGTTCGATGGGAACAACTGCCCATCAGCCCACATTATCATGTTCTGTTGAAAGATGACTTGATACATAGGAAACAACCAACTCCTAATTCATTACTTCCAGGAGAGTCTGTCAGGTTCAGCCATCCCGTGGTATAACCAGCTGAATCGATCTCATATCAAGACCTGGAAGGATTTGGCGAAGTCATTCTTGGAACAATACAAAAGTGTAAATGATATGAGACCAAATCAAGTTATGTTGCAAAGTATAGAGAAGAAGCATAATGAAAGTTTTAGACATTATGCAAAGCGATGGAGGGATTTAGCTATGCAAGTTCATCAACCTTTGGATGAGAAGGAAACTAGGAAGCTCTTCGTGCAAACACTGAAGGCTCCTTACTTCAGGCACCTGGTTGCAATCACATCTGGAAATTTTTTTGACTTAGTTATGGACGGGGAGATTATAGAAATGGCCATAAAGTAAGGTAAGATCGAGGGAGGGGAGGCTAGTAAGAAACCTCCTATAAAGAATAGGGATGGAGAGGTCAACAACGTCAAAGGCGTTATAATCTCCAACCTAAAATCAACTGTTGTTGTACCGTCAGGTACTTCTAGACAAGATGCAAAGGAACATAGAAAGGAAAGGGAAAGGGAACATTTCGATCCTATTCCCATGACCTACAAAGAACTTTATCAGCAACTCTTTGACACTCATGTAGTGTCACCATACTCGGTGGAACCTATGAAGCCTCCATACCCCATGTGGTATGATAAGAACGCATATTGTGAATATCATGGTGGTGTTCCAGGACACACTATCGAGAACTGCCTCGCATTCAAAAGGATCATGCAGAGAATGCGAAACATTAATTGGATCCACTTCAACAACTCAGGGGAACCGAATGTTGCACGGAACCCTTTGCTTAACCACCAAGAAGGCGGAGTTAATGCAATTGTTGAGGAAAGGAACACGATAGTCAAAACAAGTATTGCTAAAATAATGTCTCGCCTAGCCTAGGTATGGAGACAGATGGTGAAAGCATGGTTTCTTGTACCCCATTCCTATACATCGAAACATGAAGGTGGTAACAACTGTTGTTACCACAATAAAGAAGGGCATAATGTACAAAATGTGCCGAATTTAGAGCCTTGATCCAGCTAATGATGGACAAAAAAGAGCTGGAATTTTATGATGAAAGCAAGGACACTCCCGAAGCATATATTTGTGCAACTGGAGATGGGCCTGAAAAAGTAAATGTTGTAACCGATGAGCGAGGTATCTTGGGACGAGACAAGAGGATGTCATCACTATTACCACAGAATTGTGTTACCTATGAAATGATGTCTTGTTTGAACTTATCTTTTATATGCTTGAACTTTTTTTGAGTAATAGAGAATTGTTTGAAACTCGGTGAATATCAAGTATAATGAAATGCACATTTTGAGAAATGAGATTATAGCCTTTTAACATATGCCGAGATCAATTTCCTTTAAAAACACAAGATCCATATCTTTTACCTAAAAAAGAAAAATGATATCTCAATCGTACAAGTATGAAAGTAGACAAGATGGGGAATATCTGATGCAAGACATTGCAAGACCAATTTTAGGATGTTCCGTGACGATATACAATTTTCACAAATAGAATGATGGAATAAACAAATTTGGCTTAGATCAGTTGCTTAGAAATTGAGCTCTAAAGATGAAATTTTCTTATTTTCACTAACACTCAGACTATAACAGATTATTCCTGATAAACTTAGAAAATCTCAAAATCAAAGAATTAATGTGATATTAATGACTGATAATTTTAACAATGTTAGGGGCACTCCGCTGAAAGTAGTAGGCTATTAATCTTCGAAGGTAATGTCTAAAGCAACTATAGTGGTAATGTCTGAGCTTTATGAAGTGAGTTTCGTTTGAGTTTGTCAAGTCGAAGACTTTCTAACACTTGAATCCTTTAATTAAGGGTATTCCGCTAAAGTAATGGGCAATGTCTAACTTTATGAATACGAGTACATTCAGATCATGACACTAGTCTCTATGTGTCGAGATGAATCTCCCAACAAAATCTAAAGCGAGGACATCAAGTTTAACAAAGTATAATTTAAAGAAAGGCAATAAGGCCTGAAATAAAAGTGGATTTGAAATTAAACTTCGATGAAAGGTGGACTAAGGGAGTCAGGAAACATCTGTTATAGTTGACTATATCAAAGCACTCAGGGTTTTGTTTTTAGATCGAAATTTTGGCGCTATCCCTTATTAAGGAATCTATGGAACTTGAACAAATGAAAGATTATTGAGAATTGAAATAAAAATGCTCTCTAAAGGTCCTTACAGTTGAGTGCATCAGTTGTGTTTTTTTGTTTACATCATGTTTGAAAATCATGAAATTCAAAACCAAATCGCATGGATCTTGATAATTGTCAAATGGCTATAACCTTTGACAAATAACTTATGTGATTCATTTATTTGATATTCGGTAAATTAATACTTTGCTTCAATTGCTCTGACATCATTTTTATACCAAACCTTTTAAAAAACAAAGATATATCTCAAACAAGACATAATTTCTCAAACCAATTGGTTGAAGGACCTGAGACGATGTGGGGCATCTCCAGGTTTCCAATCTCTTCTTTTTCTACCACCCATGCCTCCTGACATGGTTCCTACCAAAACAGAGCTTGAAGTTTTAAAGCGTAGTGTTTCAATCCATGGCTATATGTGATACTAGATCGAAGGAACAAAAATAATCGTTCTAACCAATCATTTCAAAGTGAGTATGAGCAATATAGATGGTTACTTTATCCAGTACAATGTCTTTCTTTACTATGAAGATGGTCGTCCAGTAAGGTGAAAAGAGACCTACAATAATGAGTTGGTCAAAACCAGTTTAGCCCGTGATGACGATAAATTCATTCACTATCGGGTCCCTCCTGATGCATGAGTTTACTGTTGTACTTGAGGATACCGTACCAAAGAGAAACAACATGAATGAAAACCCTGATGATAATGACATCCCAAATAAGTATGAAAGAAATAAAGTAAGACGCTTATAACTCAACGACATTTAAGACAAGATTTGTTGCCAAAGTACTCTGCAAGAAGCACATAGGGTGCTTTATATAATTTCAAGGTAGCATGCCTTCTTGTTTGTAAGTCTTTTTCCATATCAATTAGAATAATTTCATGGACACTAGAAAAGGCAGCCTTGGCTGTAGAAGTTGCCATTTGAGCTTCCAAGCCACGTCAGAAAGCCTTTCACTGAATATTGATGTGTCAACTACAATCATGATTCAACTAGTTCCAGTATTTGATCATCAATCGAAATGCAAAATAGTCTTACTCCCTCGAGCAAACAAAGGCTAAAAGAACGCTTAAGAATCTCTAGATTAAAATTGATCCATACAATCAAGAGTGCAAGATCACTAGATTGAGCTAATAAATGAGCAAATGTTAGATAATTTCCATGAGGCCGTCAGTGCTGGGGCATGATCGATTTCAAGGACAAGACCAGCAGACAAAGAATGAGACTCCATCTATGAAATAAAACAAGAACTAATTCATTTTGTATACATCTTAGACATACTTAAGAGCATCACATTTATCAATTTTCGCATACATAATTTTTACAGCTTTAGAGTCAAGTTTCAACTTCAAGACAAAAGATACTCTATTCAAAAACATCTTCAAAAAATCAATGGTGGTTGCTTAACTCAGTGGAGAGGAGCTACACCTCAACCAACTTGATCTATTGAAAGATCAAAAGATCTTAGAATCAACTTCAAATCGGGTTTGAGAGCCAATTCAAACGGGTTCGAGAGATAATTCATAACAGATTCAGTTCAGCCTAACTCAACAATGAGTGACTAGTTTTCGGTTAAAGTTTTCAAGCCTGATTTCAACTCCATGACGGATGATATACGACTGGCATAATATACCACTTGGCTTTCCAGTGAAGGGGAGTCATCTGAAGAATCAAGGTCGACTTAAACCAAAAAGGGGAGTCATCTCACTTTCCCGTGAAGGGGAGTCATCTAAAGAATTAGTATCGGCTTAGACCCGCAAAGGGGATCCATTCTTCATTTAAAGGAACCATTTACAACATAGCTCAAGGTGAGAATGGCTATCTGTCAACAAAAACTTTCGAGTTTGATTCCATTCATCTCTAGGGTGTATCAACTGCATGGTAGCAGCGAGAAACTACTTTCTGGTAGAAGTTTAAATCGAGGTCTTTAAATCAAGAAGAAGACCTAGGTTGGTTGCGATTTAGCAACAAAGAAATATCTCATAGCCTAATCTACAACATAGCTCAAGGCGATAAGGGTTATCTGTCAATGAAAACTTTCGAGTTCGATTCCATTCAGCTCGAAGGCATATCAACCGCATAGTAGCAGCAAAAAACTACTTTTCGGTAGACTTTTCATACCGAGGTCTTTAATCCGAGAAGAAGACCAAGGTTGACTACTATTTGGCAACAAGAAGCCATTTTTCGATTCAAATTTTGAACTATGATATAAACTTCAAAATGAAGGATATCATGTTCAAAGGCAACTCAAGAGTCACCCGCAGTATGACTCAGCAATAGGGAGTCGTCTTCTTCTATTTTTCGAATCTCAACTCCACAGCGGAGAGTAGTTGATAAGAATTCAACGACAATCTTAAGTTGGATTTCAAGCCCAGAAGTCAGCAACTCTCACAAAAGCAAGCTTACCCATATGCACCGAACGAAAATTTGTGCCTTTTTGTCTTTGTCCTATTTTCGTTACACTATAATGAGCAAAAAGGGACAGCTGTAGACACTCATTTTCGTCCATAGTTTTTTTAATAAATATAATAATATATTATAGTTTTGAAAGATTTTTTTGAAACATATATAGTTTTTTAATAAAATCGTTTTTGAAAATACGTTTTTAAACATATACTATATAGTTTTGAAAACACATTTTTGAAAACGTATAATATATAGTTTTAAAAATGATTTTTGAAAACGTATAATATATAGTTTTTGAAAACATTTTAAAAATATATATAGTTTTTGAAACGTATATAGTTTTAAAAAAAATGGTTTTTGAAAATATATAGTATATAGTTTTTAAATTTTTTTTAAAAATGTATAATATATAATTTTTAAAGAAGGTTTTTGTAAACATATAGTATATAGTTTTAAAATAATTTTAAAAACGTATATAATATAATTTTCTAAAAAGGTATTTTTGGAAACATAATATATGGTTCAGAAATATATTATATAGATTTAAATATATATTTATTATCATTTATTTTTTATTTTATTTTTGTTTTTTCATTTCCAGATTAGAATAGTCCAAATTTGGAGTCAAACTGGGTAGCCTGACCGAGCCAACCTAGTAGGAGCCCAACAAGGTCCAAGCCTGACCTAGCAGAGGGTTAGAGTTTTCCAAACCCTAAGAGGACCAACTGGCAAGGACCAACTGGCAGCGACGCGCAAGTGTAGGTCACGCGCCAGTCAAGTTTTGAAAACTAGCCTAGATTTTCGGCCAAACAACCCGGGACTACACCATCCCAGTTTTTTCGGCCACACGAACCACAAACAGTCCAGAAAATCACGAAACCATGGCAACAACCCACATGAATCCCAGAAATAGCCTACGGCAGTGGGGTATAAATACCCCCACTGAAGCTGTTGATAACACGAAGAAAAATACCATAAAAAAACCAGCAAACAACAAGAAAATCGTTACCAAACAAAAACGATAGAAAATCCACAACAACATTGAACAAACCCGAGCAAAACCCAAATTACACGGCAGTCACGAAAATAGTCCAAACACCGAAGGATCAACCGAGCAAGGCACACAAAAAAAAACATATCGAACATCGATCAACAAGTACTACGGGGTAAATAAGCATTTATAAACAAAAAAGAAAGTTCCAATACAAAAATGAATGTTTTTCGCTATTAGAGTAGAGCCAAAGGTCGCCAGAATTCCAAAAGTTTCCGCAGTCCCTGCAGTTTTGATGTGTGATTCGTGTTGGTCACCTGTTGCAATTTTGCCTATAAATTTTCAATTAATTCAATGTAATCCTTCATTATATTTATTTTATTTCACAATTTAGCCCCCCTAACCTTTTTTCAGCTCATATTTTAGTATTAATTAGATCCATAAATTCCAATTTAGCTCAATTTGATCCTTTAATTTTGATCTATTCACTTATTTATTTATTTATTATGTTTTAGTATTTTATTAACGCTTTTTCTTTTTCTTAACATTTTTTCTATTTTTTATTTCTTTCAAAATTCAACATTTTTTTTATTTTATTCATTTTTATTTTTATATTTTCTTAATTATTTTAATTTATTTTATTTTCCCTTCTTTTCGCTTTTAATATTGTTATATTCAACTTTTTTATTTTTAACTTTTTTATATTTATTTCACAATTTGATATTTATTTTTGATTTTTTAGGGATAATTTTAACCAATCAAAGGTAAGTGATTCGAATTGAATCTTTAAATTCCAATTTATATTTTAATTTTTGCAATTAAGATAATCGAGAAATTAAAATGGTACCGAAAAGGCTGTACAATTGTGCTAATCATTCCTTAACTGTGACTGACTCCCGAATCTGACACATTTCTGGTAAAACGCAGATCAGATAAAATGGTGTTCAATCAACCAATTTTTTTACAAAAAAACAAATGATCGGTGACAGCTCTAACGTTTTTATTTAAGTCGAAGTCTGATTCCGAATCCACCCGAAGGACGGTTACGACATAAATGATAGAAAATAAATCACGTTTCTATTGCTTCAAAAAATGGGTGAAGAACCTTTGTATTGATTCGGTCTTTTCAAAATTGAGGTGAAGACCAACCCCGCTTACATTTTCTTGTGGGGTTTTTATAAACCCATTCTGTTACAGAAAACGAATCTTCAAAATAATCTACATCTCATCCTTTTTTAACCATTCTTTTTTCTGTTAAAAATGCCAAACTAAATAACCAAAATTATTCTCTTTGTATGCATTTTTGGAATTCAGAGGTTGACGTGGAGCCTCTTGGAAGTTAATGGAACATGGCACAGTTGGCGTGGAAGGATTGGGTAGTAGTTGGTGACGGTAGAGAGCTCTTCGTTGGCTAGGGTTTGACATTTCCCAAAATGGTTTAACATGTGGGCTAATTGGGTTTCAATTTTGTGTTATATGTAATGGGTATTTAGTTTTGGTGGGTTAGCAGAAATGCAAAATGAGTTTGGGTAAAAATGGGTTGTTTTGTAATTGTTTTGGGTTTGTAAGTGTAATGAGATTAAGCTTTGTAAAGTAAATGGCTTGGGATATGGTAGATGGGTCACGATAGAATATTAAAATTGTATGAATTGTAAATGGGCTGTCAGATTATAGGTTTAACGTTTGGGTCGTGAGTTTGCAACAGGTCTGAGTTCAATGAAATTGGGCAATCTGGTTGCGTAAATGGATTTAATAGACATTTGAATTTATTTGGACTTCACTTTTTTTCACAATGCCACATGAGTGAAACGCTCTAAATTTTCACTTATAATTTTGGCAACCAATAACTACCATTTGTAAATCCTCTAAGCAAGCCTTTCAAATGATTTAAAGATTTCCCAATCCACATGTCACGAACACTCTTCGTATGTGCAATTCGAATCTTCAAATGTGTCTTCAATTGCCTTCATTTCAATTTGAATTAAGATACCCGGAAAAAATTAGGTTATGACAACTACCCCTCTTTGCTCGTTATTATCAAAACAGGAATGTGACAAAGACAAATAATGTCCTAATTTTGTCTTATTTGATTACAACTCCATCATCCTAGTACTAATCAACCTTCTTTGGTCTTCCATTGTTCTATCCCTTTATTTTTCCATCAAATGATCTTCCCCGATGTATTTTAAAATATTCTCACTTGGTTTGCTCCAATCTCATAAATGATTGACCTATAAAAGAAACAATTACCCTTAATTAGAACTTTTCAGGATTTATTTATTATTATTCATTATTATTGTTTCATTTATTGTTTTCTATCAACTAAAAATAATATCGATATTATTTCAACTCCTTATGTGATAGAAAAGAGCAAAATGGTGATGCTAATCCAATTTCTTATGTGATGGAATCTAGCAAAAAGGTCGACGCTACTCCAACTCTTAAGTGATTGAAACAAGAGAAATGATGATGTCGATCCAACTCCTTATGGAATCGAGCGAAAATGGTGATGCTGATCCAACTCCTTATATGATGGAACCGAGCTAGATGGAGATGCTGTTCCAACTCCTTATGCGATGGAATCGAGGGAAATGGTGATGTTGATCCAACTTCTTATGTGATGAAATTGAGCAATAAAGGAATGTTGATCCAACTTCTTATGTGATGAAATTGAGCAATAAAGGAATGTTGATCCACCTCCTTCTGTGATGGTATCAAATCTGCAGAGAAATTATCATACGTCAGTGACAATTGAATTTAAAATACCTGAAGGTCTTGAATTCTTTGTTGAGATTTCTTTAAAAAAATGAAGACGTGAATTAATTCTTTTTTGAAATATTCTTGTTCAACATGAAATTGTGAATTTAAATATTTGCCAACTTTCTAAACTCTTTTTAGACAATGTCTACTGTCTGGAAAAAATCATTGTTTCATTTCTTTGATGAGGCATTACTTTATTCCTCCAGTGTTGCATCTATCATTTGGAATCAACCTTTTCCATTTTAAAAACATCCTACTTGAGAGTCTTATGGATGGTCCAAATGACTTATCACCGTGCTCAAAAGACTTACTAGTGACCCGAAGGATTTAATCATCATGCTCGAAAGATTTATTGATGGCCCGAAGGACTTACTCATTTTAGAAATAGATTACTTGGTAAGAAACTTTGGGAATCGCTTTCTTACTTTTCAAAAATTCCATTTTTTTTTTGAAAAATATTTAAATATGAACCTTTGAAAATCGTTTTCTCTTTTTTTTCAAAAATATTATATGAAAACATCATGTCCAAATGACTTATCATCTTGCTCGAAAGACTTATATATGACCCAAAGGATTTAATCATCATGCTCGAAAGAATTACTGATGGCTTGAAGGACTTAAGTAAGAAATCTTTGAAAATCAATTTTGATTTCCTTGAAATATTCATTTGAAAACATTATATCAGTCGGGTAACATGCCCCATTTCAAATTATTTATTCTTCTATAGATTGGGATTCTCGATTCTTGCCAATCTTAATGTAATTCCCTCCATTCAACGCTTGAATTCTGATTTCCCTTACTTTCTCTTCTTTCTTGGGAAGATCTATAAAAATTATGCATCTATGTATGAAAATGAATGTATCTAAATGTAATACATGACATTCTCATATGTAGAAATATTAATCATTAATCTTCTTCTGACTCTAAAGGGGAGAGCTTGGTCTTCCTTCACTTGATCACCTTGGAATAAAGTTTGTTCAATATCATTGTGGCAACTTGTCAGTTTAAGCTTGCATCTTATGGAGAACAATCTGATCATTTTGTGTAATCATGTTCTTTCTATCTCTTGTCTTGTTTCTTCATTAATATCTATGAATAAGTGTTCTCTCTCTTGAATTCTTATTGTGATCAGGTATATGGTCTTGACACCTTTTTATCCCTAACTTGATTGTTCAATCAGAATTGTTTCTTTAGGACCCTTCTGTCAATTGAAACATGAATAGTTTACTTTTCCAAGGTAATATCTTCTTGTCTTCATATTCTGCCTTTGTTATCTCAAGTGGCAAAACTCATCTTCAATGTCTTTTTTATATGAATCTTCCTATCTCAAAATTATCAGGGTCTTTAGTAATGCCCAATTGTGGATATTTCATGGCTCAATCTTACTTGAATGGTAAGAAATTCGACATCAAATGGCCTCATCCTCGTGCTATTTATCAACGATCATATGCTATCAACTTGGAAAAATAGAAGTGTCATCAAATCTCTTTCTTCATTCTTATTATGATATAATAGTTTAAAGGATTCCCATTATGAGTTCTCAAAAATCAGATGGACACTCAAGAAGTGATCAACACTTTTGACATAAATGCCTTGAATATTTGCTATGAATTGAGATACTGTAAAATCTCAAAATAAGCTATGCTCTTTCTTGTTAAGGCGATCGCCTGCTTCTTGATTTTCCTTGCTTTGGCTTTTGTTCGCACCTCACTTGTTCATTTGAGGCAAAATAAGCCTCATCAACTTCAAGGACCTCCTTCATTCTCTAGAGATTGTCCTGTTTAAATATATTTCTCATCATCTTTCATTTTCCAAAATGTGAAAAAGTTTGATGAAGAAGTGTAGTACCCCAAAAATTTATATAATGATCAAAATGTAAATTTTAAAAGTTTGATGGTCAAAGTAGAAAATTTGGGAAAAAAATTAAGGAATTAAGTGTTAATTTTCCCAAAAAGAATTTTATTCCATAAATGGATTTATTTAGTGACCAAATTATAATTTGGTAAAGTTTGGTGACCAAAGTATAAACTTTGAAAAGTTTAAGGACCAAAATGTAATTTTGGAAAAATTACAAATGGGTCACAAAAATAAGAAAATAAAAATATTATTTTCACATTTTTAAAATGTTGAAAAATAATATTTAATGGTTTAATTTCATGTTTAACTTGAATTATTTGATTAAAGTGACTGAATTGTAATTTTTGGAAATTGCAAGGCTAAAACGATAAAGTGAAAAACAAATTTGTTCATTTTGACTATTAAAAGATGACAAGGCTGATATTTATCTGATTTTGAAGATTATAAGGATATGTATCTTGGTTTAATGGTGATTATGAAGTTTTATTAAGGGTAAATTGGTATTTTCCAAGTTAATGAATTAAATATTATTTTAAAAGATGATAAGCATAATATTAATAAAAAATATCATGTCAATGTTCATCTTCTTCAGCATCTTCACGTGAGTTCTTCCAAGGTAAGGAAAAATATTTTATTTTCCATTTTTGAGTCGATTCCTTTGGAATCCGGGTTATGCTGTGAAATAGGAAAATGATCTACGCGAAAAACGTTATCATTTGGTACAAGTATTTCTTTCTAATCTTGCTAGATTTCAAAGATCCCAAATCTAAGGGTTTATGTTCATGATAGGATTCATGAAATTGATGATAAATCTTGATGATTTAGAGGTTGTAGATTCGTTTTCAAGATTGATTTGTGGTTAAAACATGTTCAATCTTTCTAGAGATTTTTATGTAAAATTCGGCTAAATTATAAGTTGGAGAACTTTGTGTTCTGATGAAAGTTGATTAGGGATTTGATAGTAGAGATGTTAAAAGGTTGATTTAAAGTTGATTTCATACTTGAATCGAATCAAAATCGAGCAAAATCACGAGAACGTAGTTTTAAAGGATAAAGTATTGATCATGATGTATCTAAGTGATAAAATGGTGAAAAGCCATTTTATGTAATTGGAAAAGTTGATGTCATTGTTAAAATGAATTATTAAGTGTTAAAGATTTAGTAGAAAATGAGTTCCAAGTATATTATGGAATTGTTATGGGATGTGTTTATATTAGTACAATACTAACATAAGTATTGTTATGAATTTGTGATTTTATACAAATTGTGATTTAAGTTTGATTGAAACAAATCAAGTATAAAAGAGTTATTGTGGATCGTAGTGAGGCATACGTATTGTGGATTATATAAAGTGTCAAGCTGAGTGCAACACATGCATGATATGGTACATAGATGTTTTATACATCGTGTACATAGATGTTTTATACATCGTGTACATAGATGTTTTATACATCATCTGGAAGACTTACGATAAGTCGACCTTGTTTTATCAACATGAGATTTGATATGGAAGTTATTTTGGGTATGAACTGCCCTAATGTTTATACATTGTTATACGTTTCCATGGATGATTTAATTGATGAATATATGCCCAAATATGTTATTGAGGTTCAGTGGTATTAATGGCATGCCATAGAGTCTAGCAACTGCAGAATTAAGTAGTACTATAGTGTCAGACAAGATACATAGTACAAGTCAGGTGGGTAAAACCCGACCTCAGCACTACGGTGCATTATTAGGTGAGCAATGCTCGACCTCAGCACTTTTGTGCAATATTTGACTCTTATACCGAGTTTCTCATAGATTGTGAATTGTGGTTAATATTTATGGATAAAAAATGATTTTGATTATATTATGTTGTTTTGATTTTGACATGGAAATTCATGTATGAACTGTGTTGCACTGTTTATTATAGTAATTGCCTCACTAAGTATATACTTAGCGTGTGATGATTTTCACGCGTAAGTAAAAAGCCAGTAGTGGAATAAAGAGTTCAAGTTGACATCAAGCATCAAGGAGTGTATATTAATATCAGTAAGACATCCTAAGATGTAATGTTGAGTTTATTAGTGGCATGTAATTATTAATGTTTTATTTGTTTTGTTAAACAAATGGTAATTTTATGAGTTTTTATATATAATGCTGAAATTACTGTAGCAGTGAATAGTAATGAACAGAAACCACGTTTGTTAAAAATTTTCCAGTATGTTAAAGGGGTATCGATTCCCTGCTTTGGGTACTGATTCCCTCATTGTTCACTATTCACTATTCACGATACTATTCATAAAAAATCTTTTGAATTAAATTGTTATAACGAAACTGAAATTATATGATATGATATTTTTATAATATCAGTTACCATTTAAAAAAAATAAATTTTAAATCGCTTTTGAATTTTTAAAATGTGTTTAGAAATTCAGGTGATATCTATAATCTGTATAGGTATAAATGTACGGGTTATGGGTGTTACAAGAAGTTTTAAAAATGATGTCACTTTCTTTGGGCTAACAATTGAAACAAATTATAAAACAAGAGTTCACAAGAGTTAACTACCCTTTTTAATCCTTCAAAAATTACATCCCTTTGATAAGTGTCAAGATTGATGCTAATTTTGAGGCTAAGGTTGATTTGAGAAGGTAGTGTGTTTCAGGTAGGCTTCTTTGGTCAAGATATAAAATTTTTGATTCTAGTGTTCATTGATATGATGAAGTAGTCATTTTGCTCATCTTCTGGAAATGTTTACTAGTTCCTAACTCTCGTGAGTATTTTCAGGTGGTGTGGCGCTTTATCAAGGGATGTATATGACCACCTACTATGCAACAGTTGTACAATCTTCATATTCAAGTCACCATTTTAGGTTTTCAACTTGAATCATCCTTCGGTTTCAAGACGTCATTTGGAATTTACATCTTGAACCCCCTTTATAATTTTCCCTATCATGCATTAAAGATTTTGGAAAATCATTTTTTTGCAAATAAAAAAGTAACCCTTAAAGGCAGAATAAAATTTAAAGATTACCTCTTCTACTTATAAATCCACAAATGATTAGAAAGGACTTTTCAGGCGCGTAATGTAGGCCAAGGCTCGCGATTATGAAATAAAGGGATAAACATGGCCAAATAAGTTTTTAAGGGTGATCGAACCAATGATCAATTTGTTCTAATGCCTTCAATCTTTCCTTGCCTGATTTGAATATGCTTGCAATTTGTCTTTTATTTTCTTTCTCTCTTTTTTGGATCACTCTAGACTGCCCATTTTTGGGTCTTCACCCTATAGTTCATTTCCATTTTTTTTATACCTTTGGTATTTCTCGATCTTCTCATTGAATCTGAAACTTTAAATTTATTTTACTTGATCAAACTTGTAGCTTGAGGATCATTAAGTTATTTTATTTTGAGGGACTTATTGTTTGTACTTCTCATCCTCTTTATTGATGTACTTTTGAACTTCACTTTGAATGCATTACTTGTTCTCTTTATTTGAAGAAATCAAAACTTCTATGAGCACAATTTACTTATTGTATTTGGAGCATCTTTTGTTATTCTTGACTTGATTTCATCTCCGTGCACTTTTTATTTGGTCCACCTTGAGGTACCTCATTATTTCTCACTTTATTCCACATAGACTTATCCTTGTAAAGAAATCTAGATTGATAGTCTTCATTCATGTGAGCAGATTCCTTTAATCTTGTCCCCTAAGTGTGGAGGGTGATCTCTGGTTAGGGTTGAATTAGAAGAAAATATTCTAGGCTCAAATAGAGATAACAAGGGATATATTTTATGTTTTTGTGAAGTGATAATAAAATAAGGTCGTTCATCATTTCATACCCAGAAGTCCTTACAAAAGAGGTATCCCTAGGGGGATGAATATTCATGATTAACTTTTATTCACATGAAAACAATGTAATTAATGCATGATATAATTATTTCAATTATTCTCTTTATTTATTATTCTTCTCTTCACTTCTGGTATGCACCAATTATTTAGACTTATCTTCGGAAACTTGATCTAGAATGCCCCATCTCATTTTTTCTTGCAGGAATGATTCGCATACAAACATAATTCTTGTACTCAATGTCTTTAGGTTTTATTGAGGTTCAAAAATGTTTGTTTTGAATCTAAGAAGGCGAGGGTGTGAATTTAAAGTAATATATTTGAAGAAACGTAATGTTATGAAAAGGTCGACTCTACCTGAGAAAGTAAAAGTATGAATTTTGTACCTCGAAAAGGATAAAGATATCACTTTGATGTCTCAAAGGGAGTTATTTTCAAGGTTCAGCCTTTTGGTTGTAACTATAAATTATTTTGGGTAAAGAATCGAGTGATGGTACTTTTGGCTTTGGATGGAATAAGGAAGGTCTAATCTTACCACTTGTTAAATATCTATAATTCTTGAAAAATTAAAAGAACTTTCAATTCATTTGATATTCAAAGAAATACAATATTAAATTTTGATCATTACTCATAACCTTAGAAGATAGCACAAGTTCAAGAATCAAACTATTTACAAACTATTTATGAAAACAAGAAAGAACAAAAACAAGTTCAAACAAGACAATGCAAGTGAAACAAGTCTTCATGATGGATGGAATAACTTCTACTTAATTTATATTAGAATGCCCCATTACTCATCAGATATCTAGGTACTCAATTGGATTTGATCCGGGTTCCTACCCTCTAACACCCCATTTGCTTCTAAAAAGTCTGAAATTGGTGTCTAAGATGCCTTGAGGGTTATATTTAACCAATTTGTTCTTAGAAGCATAGGCTAATCTTGAACTACCTCTCCCTCAACCATCTTGCATCGATCTTTATTCTTTTTTTCATTAGTAAAATGGGCTTTCTTTGGTTCAATTATTCTAATCTCCAATGGGCAAGGTATTTCTAAATTTAAGATCTCAATACCCTTGTTCTTCGCCTTATTCCCTTCAACTTTAAAATTAGAGGGATCTAGAATTACATTCTTACTACTATAACCTTTAATGGGACACCCTAAGGATTCATCATGATTTTTTACATAAACCTTATCATAAGACTATTATTAATATGTAAATAACAATGGCAGAACATAATGTAGCGCTACAAATCTAGCTCCAAACATTTCAGAATGTAATTTCTCATATGAAAATTGGGATGAGCAAAACTAGAAACTCTAAGGAACTATCTTCTCATTTATATTTCCTTGCAATTAGGGATCGCCTATGATTAAAGGGATTCTTGATCTTCTATCTCCTTAGGTCCATTAGTAAATCTCAAGCTTCATGGGATTTCAGGCTTTCCATCTTTAAAGAACAATAGCCCATTCGAAATGAGTTCCTAAACCTTCAATCTTAAAGGTCAACAATTCTTTGTGGCATGACCAAACAAAATAAGATAATATTCACACAAGTCTTTGGTACCCTGCCAACCTGGTTGTTGATATACACAGGATCTTGGTTGAGTTACTGCTAAAAGGTGATTTTTATGAGAAAATGTGACAAATCCGAGTATGAACCAAAGAGTAGAAAAAATGGTGTCTTTTTTCTTTTTCTTTGTTATTCTTTGTGGCTCTCTTGATTTGTACTTGAACTTTTTTATGCCCCTTTTCTTCGAATGAAGCTCATCTTTTATAAGAAAACTCTTGTATTTCATTGTTTCCTCACTCACCATCATTTTACCAGTGTCTTTCAAGAACACGTCTGATTTCTGAAACTAACTTTAGCTACTTTACTCCTTAATAGTCTCTTGATCAATTGCTAATGTCGTCTAGGCCTTACAACTAACATCTAGATCCTTATTCAAAATCTTGGATTTTTCTTGTACCATAGGTTCCTCTAACGACTTCTCTCCAGAGATCACACCATTTATCATCTTCAATAGTTTGGGCATATGATCTCTTGACTCCACTTGAAACTTCTTTGCCTCATCGATCATTTCTTGTTGAGTCTTGAAAAGTTGCTCCTAGATTCTCTCGATCCTAGTAACATGTTCTAATATCTCATTTATTGCTTTCAATCTTTCTTCAGATACGATCAGGGTGACCTCAACTCACTTTCAAGGTTTCTATCACAAAATCCTCCACGAGTTACTTCCATATTTTCATGATTAATATATATGTAAATTCTTGAATAATATCATGAAGGTAGAGATACGAATGCACAAATGTAAATATTCGAATGTAAAGATGCAAAAAATGCAAAGGTAATGATCCAAAAAATAAATGTTCATAGAACAATTCTTGAAGAACTGACAATGTCTCGATACCATAGGAAAGCGAAAATCAAAGATTACGGATGAAATCTATCTCTATCTCCCAGTTGTTCAACTCCTACATGTAGCTGGATGATGCATTGTCTTTCGTCAGATTCTAGCACTTCAAATATCTTCATATTTTATACTTCCTCTCCCATAGCGAAGATTTGTCGAGCCAGTTTGTGACCTCTAACAATTTCCTTTAGTGTTGAATCTTCTTGATTCCAACTTGTCTCCTTAGTAGGTGGGTTGTTACGTTGCTTGTACTCTGTACACGAAGAAATCTTTGAAATTCTTTCTAACCCAACGAAAAACATTTTCATTTGAAGAACCTTCTAAATGACCAATTATTTCAAAGATCAATACCTTTGATGAGATGTCATCTTTATGCAAAAAACAAAGCATGAAAAAAATACACTACAAGACAAAAGACAATCCAAGTTAGTAGAAACAATAATTGAAGGAATGTGACTCATTAAATACAAATGAATAATTGAATATGACTCATAGATGAGTAATCAAATAAGTACTATGAATAAAACACACAAAGGGATTTAAAAATCCTAACCGCATACATTCTAGTTCTCTTAAGGTATTCACATGGCTCTAAAGGGGTAGACTTGCTAAACTCTCTATATGAAGTTTAGTTCTAAGAAAGGTTCCCAAACTTTCCGTATAACCTGCTAAGGTATATAGAGACTTCGATTCTAGCCCATTATAGACTTTGTGAATTGAATTCAGTCTAGGGGATCAAATCACTAAATGAGTGTCAAAGAAACTAGTATTCGGGAAAACACTTATAATACATTCCAAAGTTACTTTGTCAGACCTACACGAGGAAAACCATTACTCTTCAATGATGCGACATTTTCCCTTACTTGTGGCTTGACTCTTTATTTTTCTTTAGAAAATAAAAATCCCTAGTAGAGTTGCAATCTGTAACAACCGACCCATTGGGGGAAAGTTGACTAGTTGCAAAGATGGGGGTTTTAAAGTTATTTTTAAATAAAATGTTGGGAGTCACCACCATTTATTTTTAATGTGCGATTAGAACATGATGACAAAAATTAAAAAATACTTGGAAAAGGTTAGAGCTGCCATCGACCTTTGGGATTAGGTAGGTCGAATACCTAGGAAATTGCCATTTTAAGTAATTTTAATAAAAAAAATTAAAAGGACGTGAGTGGTATGCGTTTAAGAGATTCTGGTTCCATAAGTTAATTACGCTCGGGGAAGGATTAGTAACCCCTCAATGGCCAAAATCGGTACTATTAATTACATTATTGTCTATATTATTATACATTTAAGAATTTGAATTTATAATCCCTTAATCATCAAAATATTTTAAAAATATTTTTAGAGAAAAATATCATTATTATTTATTTCTAATTAAGGAATAAAGTAACTCCCTAGTTGTGTTGAGAGAATTATTTCTTATGTTTTAATCATAATATTAGAGGTTTTTTCGTTTTCTAAGTAGTTAAAAAAATCAAAAATGTCTATTATTATTTCTAATTAATGAAAAAAGTAACTCCCTAGTTGTGTTAAGGAAATTATTTCTTATGTTTTAATTGAAATAATATTGACATTTTCGATATTTTTTAGAAAATTAAGAAAAGTACAACATAATTTTTTTTAAATTAATGAAGAAAGTAACTCGCTAGTTGTGTTTAGGGAATCATTACTTGTAATTGAATTAAAAATGTTTTAAAAAGATATCATTTGAGTTTTGATAAAAAAAAATAATCCCAGCAAAGACTAAGAACTAAATACTTAATCTAATTAAAATTTATTTATTAATCAATGGGACCTAATTTAATTTTGATCACTTGAAAATTATTTATTTATTTATTAATATTAAAATTGAACATCCAGTTATGTTATGAGCATTCTTTTCAATTTTAGAAAACAAATAAATATTTTTAATTAATCTCAATTATGTATTTTAAATGAGTTTCTATTATTTTTAAGGATACTAAACTTAATGGTTTATTTCAATTGAATTGAATATTGAAAACACATGAATTGCAATTTGATAGTGACCAAAATAAAAAACAAACAAAATGCCACATCTTGTACTAGAAACATACATGAAATAGAGGATTTATGAAACAATTTACCCAACCATTTCCTTCTAATATAAAAGCCAAAATTTTAGAACAATGTTCATTTTCTTCCAAAAAATTCTCCTCCCGTTCTCAATTCTCTCAACTGAAAATATCTCCCTCCCATGTTCTTCTTATGTTCATCCTTATTCATCCCAAAACTCATCCTAGAACCTCATTTGATCTATCACCAACACCCAAATACTTCCAAAACATGTTTCTTTAAGATTAAACACACAAAATACCTAAAAACATGACCTTGTTCATCCCATTTTTACTGTTCGATCTGAAACACAAACCAATATAGTACCCAAATTTTTTTTTAAGTTCTACAACCCAAAATCCCAAGAACACCTCCAAAAATCCTAAAGTGTTCTTCCTCTATCCTAACATTAAACATGGTTTCAAGAGAAATCACCCATATTAAATATCCTAACTACCCAAAATCATTACCAAACCTCCAATAGACATCGGCCACCGACCTTCATCAGGCCACCACATCACCACCAAAAACCACCAACCGTCGGCCACCCAAATTCGAAGATCGCCCCTTCTACTTGAAATAAATAAAGGACCAAAGCAACAAACAAAACTTACCTTCAATGGAAGTCTTCAAGCAAATCCCAAACCTCCGACGATATTTCGATAAGACTCCATCGAGGGTATATTCCTTCCTATTTATTCTTTCTTATTTTCTTGAGTGTAGTCGATGCTTTTTTAACCTGTGATGACTATAGTGTGATTAGTGCTCATTTCTACTAATAAATGATCTTGATTTGTTACTAATCTCACTAAAAGTTTGTTACAACCGATTCTTCCAATAAATTTCATTCTTGAGATGCTAGAAGCTTCATGAAAGACAACGATGAAGACCAAAAATCGGTGCCTGAAAGACGATGGCACGTTAACTACATGCGCCGGTGGTGATAATAACGCGCCGATGAGGCTCCGACGATACTTCGATGCTAACGTGGCACTCTTCTAGCCTTTGGATCTAGATTTAATCAATGGTCCACACTAATTTGTGCTTTTTTTCACTTGGATGGATGACATGGCATATTCTTGAAAATATCAATGTCATTCATTTTTATGGACCCCACCATTAATACTTGTATCTTCCCAAAGCACCAAACAATCAAAAGTCCCTCCAAAACACAAGCAATGGGTGACAAAGCAAGAGCAAAATCAGGGTTTATATATTTTTGAAGTAAAGTGGGCTTAAAATAAATGGGCCTTGAATATTTTTTGTAAATTGGGTATTTATTTTGTAAATGGACTCATATGTAAATGGATTCATTTATTTATTGACTCTATTTATGTAATATATTGGGTTTATTATTTATAAAATGAAATGGGCTAACATAGTTGACTTTATTATATTAATATATTATATTCTAATATACAAATTATATTGTAATTAATATGAATACTACATGCACATCAAATTAATACAAAACACATTGACAAATATGTACATCAATAGTATGTAATATGAAAACCTTATATCATATAATATGTATTTAATATGTAATAATAATGAAACAAACTATACATTTAACACAAAAACTATACATCACTATTATATTTTCAAAAACTACATGATAATACTAATATCATATTTAAAAGCTAAAACGATACTTATTCTGTAATAAATATATTAATATTATATTTAACCAAAAAAATTTATTTAAAACTATATACTATATATTTATTTATAAAACCATAAGGCCTATTTTTTAAAAAATTTGCTACCACAACCAGGATAAAATGGGTAATGACAGTTGCCCCTCTTTGCTCATTATTGTGAAACGGGAATGAAGCAAAGATAAAAAGTACCAATTTTACCCGGTTAACCATTATCACCATTCTCCAAGTTCTTTTCCACATAAAACCTTCAAACTCTGATAACATTCAACTCTAAACCCTAAGTGAACCCTTCTACAAACTCTTCTCATTCTTTAATTGAATTGGACAAAATAGATGAGATCTCCTATATGAACCGTCCATTCTTCCATAAAAATAAAAATAAGGTCAAACGAGCCCTTTTTTAAAACATGTTCTTATTCTATAACTATCTTGAACAAAACCGATGGAACCTTCTATAATAACATCTATTCTTTCATAAAACCAAACAAGGTCGAACATGTTGATTCACCTCATTCTGTGATAAAAGCAAGCAAAATGATAATGTCGGCCCACCTTATGTTGTGATGGTATAAGACAAATGCTAATGTTGACCTACCTCATTTTGTGATGGACTCTAGCAAAATGGAGTACTGATTTAACTCCTCTGTGATGGAATCAAGTACAAGGATTATATTGTTCCACCTCCTTCAGTGACAGAAATGAAAAAAATATTGATGTCGATCTACCTCGTGCTGTGATAGAATCTAAAGTGACGAGGATGTTGATCTACCTCCTATTGTGATAGAATCGAGCAAAATGACCATATTGATCCACCTCATACTGTGATGAATCGAACAAAATGTCAACGCTAAGCAACCTCCTACTATGATGGAGTCGAGAAAAAAAGTGTTTATCTAACTCCTACTGTGATAAAATCAAGAGCATTGGTATTGTTGTTTTACCTCATTTTGTGATGAAAACGAACAAACAATTGACTCTGATCTACCTCTTACTTGCTAGAATCGATCGCAACAAAGGTGTTGATCTACCTCTTACTGTGATGGAATCAAGAAAAATGACTACAATGATCCAACCCTTTCTTTGATAGACAAGCAAAACCACCATATTGATTCATCTCCTTCGATGATGGAAAAACAAAGGATTACACTAATCTAACTATTGTTGTGTTGGACAATTGGAATGGGTATGTTGATACACCTCATTCTGGGATGGATAAACAAAAAGGTGCCTATCCAACTCATTTTGTGATGGATACAAGCATTGAAAGTTGATGTTGAAACCGTATTAGTTCTCCTTTGTGAACATCTCCAACTTCAAACAAATTCATGGCTAGTTTAATAATTCCAAGGTATTGAGTTCATTGTTGCACTCTAACTTTCGCTGGGGAATGTATTCTTTGAAACCATGTTATTCACGTAAAAAATATGAAATGTTTGAATGAACATGCATGCTCTTATTTATAGATTCCTAAATATGAATGCATGAAAACAATTATATCAGGACAACTATTTCTGTCATCTTGGAAGACTTTGCCTCTTTGCTTCTTCATTGCTTAATCTCCATCTTCACGATCTTTTAGGGTTTTAACCCACGATTTTCATTTCATGACTTCATCTCATGTTCAAGATAAAACCCTTTTATGCCTTCCCATTAGGTTTCTTCCTCAATCTTTCTAAAGCGTCCTTTCGGGTTTTCACTTTAGATTCTCTTTTCTCAAAGCGTCCTTTCGGGTTTTCACTTTGGCTTCACTTCTTTTTCTTTTCTTTTTTCTTTCTATTTTTTCTTTTTCTTTTTCAACAGAGATTATCAGGCTTTCCACAAATAGAAAAAACTCTATAAAACTTATTTTGGGGAGAATTAAAATGTCAGCTTCTTGGACTCTACTTCAAATCTCAGGCTTTCAAAACTTCTTCTTTTAATAAGTTCAACAGTCACTTTTTATCAATAAACACAAGTGTTAATATCATGACCATAGTTCATATCTTATATGCTTAAAAGATTAGCTCAAAGTAATGCTAATAAATCTTATGTTTTTATGTGTATACCATTTTGAGTCACTCCTAAGATGCTTAAAAAAGCTCAAAATGAAGAGAAACCAATTTATTGATGAAAATTTGGAATTTTACAAAACCATGGAAATCATTGAAAAAGGTAAAAAAAATCAAGAAACAAAGTACAAATTCCTCCAACGATTATTAACATGAAAGTTCCTACACTAATCAACTCTAGAGCGTTGAGGTGAGCCTATGTCTAGAAGATCTTGAACGTTGCCAAAATGTTTGCAGATGTGAAGATTCTCCCAAAATATTAGACTCTCAATAGGATTTAATTGCCAGATGCCTAGTATCAAATGCATTTGAGTCGTCATTTTGAGTTTTCAACTCAAACCCTTCAATTGGTTTCAAGACGTCCTTTACAGATTTTCATCTTGAACCCTCCTTTTCTTTTTTTTATTTATTTTTCTAATTTTTATTTTCTTCAAGCATAATATTTCTTGAGAGAATATGAGTTTATGGGATTTCTCAGCACACCTCCATTTATTTCTTCCATAATCAATGCTCCTCCGGAAAAAGGCCTTTTTGACAACATATAACCCTTCCCAATTAGGCATCCAATTCTCATAGAAGTCTTTTTGAATTGGTAAGATCTTTTTAAGCACTAGATCACCCTCTCGGAACTCTCTTGGATGAACCTTTTTACCATGAGCTCACATCATTCACTTTTGTTACATCTGACTATGAAAGATAGCTTTTAGTCTCTTTTCCTCAATAAAGTTTAATTGATCATATCAAGCTTGATCCGACTAAGCCTCATCTAAATTTAACTCTTTCAAAATTTGAAGTGATGGAATCTCCACTTCAATAAGTAGCACTGTCTCTATCTCGTAAACTAAAGAATACGGTGTTGCCCCTGTTGAAGTTCGCACTGGAGTACGATATGCAAACAAAGCGAATGGTAACTTCTCATGCCAGTCTTTATAAGTGTCATTAGTCTTTGAGATAATTTTCTTAATGTTCTTGTTAGTCGCCTTTACTACCTCATTTATCAACAGATAGTAGGTTACAGAATTATGGTGCCTTATCTTGAACTGCGCACATAACTCTATCATCATGTCATTGTTAAGATTAGTGGCGTTATCTGAAATAATCCTCTCCGACAACCCATATCGACATATTATCTCATTCTTTATGAACTTGAAAATTGTTAACTTCATGATATTGGCGTATGAAGCAATCTCTACCCACTTAGTGAAATAATCGATAGCCACTAGAATGAAACGATGACCATTAGAAGCCTTTAGTGAAATTGCTCCAATGACATCGATGCCCCACATAGGAAATGGCCACGGTGCAGTCATTACATTCAATGGTAATGGATGCATATGAATCCTATCGCATAGATATGACATTTATGACACATTTTCACATGCTCAATACAATATGTTTTCATTGTGGACCAATAATACCCACATCTCATTATTCTTCTGGCCATAGAAAGGCCATTCACGTGTGTTCCACATATCCCACCAAGCACTTCCTTAAAAATACTTCGTGCCTCTCGAGAGTTAACACATCTAAACAATATTTGATCCCTACCCCTTCGGTACAAAATTTCACCATCAAAGACATATCATGCAACCATTCTTCTTACCGTCCTCTTATCAATCTCATATGCCTACTACGGATAAGTTTGATACTTAATATATTGTAAAATATCATAATACCATGGGCAATCGTCTGCTTATTCTTCTAGACAATAACAATATGATGGAGTTTTATACACTTACATCAAAATTGGCATCGGATATACTCTTTTTGTGGTTTGAAACATTGTAGCCAATGTAGCCAAGACATCCACCATTTGATTTTCCTCTTTGGGAAGATAAACAAAAGTGGTTTCTTCAAATTCTTTTACAAACTCAAGGATCAAATTTTAATATTCAACCAATTTGGAATCCTTTGTTTCCCATTCACCCGCAACTGATATACCACTAACGAGAAAACTACATATACTTTTAGCACTTTTATTTTTCTTTCCAAGGCTGATCTTAACCCCATAACACATGCCTCATATTCTGCCATATTATTTGTGCAAAAAAAACTCCAATCTAATTGTAAACGGATAGTAACCATTTTTTGGGGAAATTAATAAGGCCTCAATTCCTCGTCCTAATACATTGGATGATCCATCAAAATACATCTTCCATGATTCATTGCTTTTAACATATTCTTCCTCGACAATGATACACAAAATATATTCGACAGGAAATTAAAGTTTAGGGGATCATAATCATCCAAGGCATGACTCGCAGGCAAATTTGATATAACACTTCCTTTTATTGATTTTTGACTCTCATAAAAAATGTCAAATGCTTACAACAACATTTTCCATCGAGCCATTCTTCCAGTTAACATTGGTGATTCCATCAAGAACTTTAAAAAATCAAGTTTTGAAATTTACCATGTGGTATCATACAACATATACTACCTTAGCCTCCGGGTCACCAACACCAAAGCACAACACAATTTTTAAATTAGCGGGTACCTCAACTCACAATCAATAATTTTTTTGATGAAATAATAAATCACTCTTTCTTTCTTCCCAGACTCATCATGTTGCCCCAACACACAACCCATTGAATTCTCAAACACTGATAAGTAGAGAATTAACGGTCTGTCAGGAATTGGAGTCATTAATATTGGAGCATTTCAGAAATACTTCTTGATTACTTCTAAAATTTCTTAGCACTCAGGATTCCAATACCCAGGATTATTCTTCCAAAGTAACTTGAAAACTAGATCGCACTTATTAGTCAACTGAGAAATGAACCGAGAAATATAGTTTAACCTTCCCAAGAAACCTCAGACTTTTTTTTTTGCGACAAGGAGGTGATAGATTTTGAATTGATTTTACTTTATCTAGGTCGATTTCAATCCCCTTTCTACTGACCACGAAGCCTAAAAGCTTATCTAACGTTACTCCAAAAGTACATTTTGCAGCGTTGAGCCTCAATTGATAATTTCTCAACCTTTGGAATAATTTCCTCAAATTTTGAGTATGATATTCTTTTGTCTCAGATTTAGCAATCATATCATCCACGTACACCTCAATTCCCTGATGCATCATATCTTGGAAAAGGGTCACCATAGCCCTCTGATATGTTGCTCCGACTCTTTTGAGCCCAAACGACATTACATTGTAACAAAACGTTCCACACATGGTCATGAATATTATTTTATTCATATCTTCTAGATTCATCTTGATTTGATTATACCCCGAGTAACCATCCATGAATGAGAACCATGAATGTCCAACGATATTGTCCACCAACATATCAATATACGGTAAAGGAAAATTATCTTTAGGACTTGCTTTATTCAGATCTCTATAATCCACACACATGTGCACTTTTCCATCATTCTTACGTACAGGGACTATATTAGCTACCACTCGGGATATTTAGCTGCCTGGAGGAATCCAGCTTCAATTTGTTACCTCACTTCTTCCTTAATCTTCAATAACATTTTTGGCTTCATTCTTCTAAGTTTTTGCTGAAATGACTTGCACTTGGTCTTTATTGGAAGTCGGTGCATCACCATATATGTATCCAACCATGGCATATTTTGATAAGACCAGGAAAAGATGTCCTAAATTCATATAACAACTCTATCAAAGCTTGCTTCGTCTTTGGTGACATTGTAGTGCCAATCTTCACTTCTCTCTTATCTTCATTAGTCCCTAAATTAAGAGTCTTAATTTCTTCTTTATGAAGAATGATTTGCTTATCTTCATTTTCCACCAGACTTAATAATTCGGTAGGCACTTTACATTGTACCTCATTTTCACACTTGTTAATCTCTTCTAAACATAAAAGTCTGTCTAGATCAATCTCACGATTAGTTTTATAAACATTTGTGCTATTAATATTGGAACACCTGTGAAGGAAATATGGAAAGAATATATACTTTGGCAGAGAAATGAAACAAACAAAAGAAATGAAATGATAGAACTCATAGATAGTGTTGAATTGGATCAAACTTGGGATAGTGTAGAATTTCGTGCCCTACTTCTCGATGGAACTCACAGAAAATTTCATTTTCAACTCGATTACACATTAAACCCTGACTGATCAGCCCTACCTCTGTTAACTATTTGAAAACCCAACTCAATGAGGATTTATCAGACACACATCTTTTCAATCTCTTGTCATTCTCTTCATGGACGACATTAACTCCTCGACCCCCATGATTTGGCAATGGGATTATTCCACATATGGGATATCGTTGAATTTTATCATCTTTGTATCAATCAAATTCTGGACAAACTTCTTTAAGACAAAGTAATTTTGATCGAATGCCCCATAACATCAGCGTGGTACTCACAATGATCATTTGCATCATACCACGGGGGATAAGGTAGCTAAAGTGGTTTAATAGGATAAGGGCGCACCAAGTCCACCTTTAGAAATGCGGTGTAAATCTCAGAATATGGTGCTTGTACTGGTGTTAATGCCACTCTTTATGATTCTCTTCTCTACCTTTGATACTCATTATTATTAGAATCAAACTCCACTATAGTAACCCTCAACTGATTAATCATCATATTCTTAGCATAGCCCTTATTATAAGTACTTATAGTATTGACTTCATTCTCCTTTTTTTAATGTTCTTTTCTCACCCCCGTCTATTTTGCCATTTTTGATGGCGGCCTCTATTAATTCTTCAAAAATTACCATGTCAGCAAAACTTTTGGAGGTACTACCAAACATGCAATCCAAGAACGAGCCTTTTAGAGTGAGGAGGAATAAAATTGTAATTTCCTTGTCCATCAAAGGTGGTTGGACTTAGACAACCATATTATGCCACCTCTAGGCGTACTGGTGAAAAGTCTCATTAGGCTTCTTTTCCATGTTCATCAGAGCCACTCTATCAGGAATCATATCATTAACATGTTTGTATTGTTTAAAAAATGCCCTTGATAAATCCTTCCATGATCTAATGTTGATACGACTCAACTAAGCATACCATCTCACTGTAGAACCAATGAGACTATCTTGAAAATAGTGGATAACTAATTTTCATCCTTTAGAAACCCAACCATCTTCCTCAATACATGGTCAGATGAGCATATGGACAACTAGTACGGTCACACTTTTCGAACTCAGGGGATTTAAACTTGTAGGGCAAAATCAAATCTGGCACAAGACTCTATTCTTGAGAATCCATGCCATATACCTTATTTGATTCTATTGCATTCACTTTTTCCTCCAGTTTCTTGTAACGATCCTTGTATTGTTTGGCTAACTCAGTCTTGTCCTTATCAACTTCATTCATAGCTTTAAAATTTGAAATTTCATCTTCATTGAATTTAGAGCTTTCATTCAATTGAGCAGGATATTTTGTAGATACTCTAACATGATTTAATTGAATTCCCCCTCCGACTAACACTTTTTTTGTTGTTTCTTCATATAAGATTAGGGCATTTTGTATTTGGCCATGTTCGATACCCTTTCAGAACCCTTCTCCTTAGGGTCAAGGACACCTAACATAGCAATAATTTAGCTTACTATATCTTTTTGAGCTTTAGCCACTTGTTCTTTCAGGTAATTTTGTATATCTTATAGGCGATCCTCTAAATTATTTTGAGCTTTCTCCATATATTCCATTATTTTTTCCATTGTTTCATTGAATTTACTTCATGTATTATATGAATCTGATGGTTTTGAGCTAGTATTCCTTCAAATAACGATTTTTATTTAGTGTTAATGTATGTAAAAAATGTAACAACGCAATACAAATAAAATATAAAATGCATGAATACAAAGGTATCAATCCAAAAGGTTAACTATCATAGAATACTTCAATTCAGAAAGCAAGGTTTAAGTACAATATGATTTGACTCTACAAGTATGGCCTGGCTCTCTTGATCATATCCAAAATCTTTTCAACTAACGTGAGGACAATTTTACTCCATTTCGAGATCGAGTCAAAGTGTGAATCGATGACTTTAGCCCTGATAGCCAACTCTCCTAGATATTCAGCTACTTCACTCATCTATATCAATGCTTTTAAAACCAGATAACTCCTCACTACAATTCGATCCTCATATGTATCGATCATATTCTATCAACCCTCTTTTTTTTTTTTGCTAAATTCATGCTCTAAGTTGATCACCTGCTCCTAGAAAATTCTTAATTCTTTTTCAAAATCATCTCACCGACTCTGTAGTAAGTCAACCAACTCATTGAGATCTTCATGCCTTCTTTGAGTGTTGTCATAGAATAAAGACTACTCTAATTGTGTGAAGTTTCGGAGAAACTTGACATTCTTTATTTGATACCAAGCCCTAATCTCCTTACCCTGGGTTTTTTCTTTTTGTAACTTTCACTCCAAGACTACAACCTGATCAGTCTGATTATGGTACCTCTAAATCCAATCTTGAGTGAAATCCTACTGGACCTCAAGCGCGGTGTCCCTATGTTTTCTTTTCAATTCTTATATTTTTCTCTCGATCTTAAGTCGCTTAAGCCTCTTCCAAGAAATCCCTAGTTGGGTGAGCAAGTGATTTAACTCAGCCACAAAGTTGGCCACTGAAACAGCTTTGTCAGCCTCTATCTTAACCACACTATTTTCCTCTTATTTCAGATCCCTCTTTAGATCCTAAATCTAATTATCAACATCTTTAGCTCAAATTATTGCTCGACTCTTGTTAGTCTATAAATCTTCTATCTTTCTTTGTTGACGATCATTCTCAGCCACTAACTGTTGGACTCATTGTTTCTCTACATTTAGCTCCTGAGTCCACTGGGCAGTGGTTTTACTAGGCTTGGGCACTCTTCTATTCTTTTGGAGATTTTGATAACATTTTTTCAGCTCATTCAATTCAGTTTTGACTGCCTCTTTACTTTTATTCACCATTTAGAATTAAGCAGTGTAGATTTCAACCTCAAGGCCATTCAGATACTCAGCATTCTCAATTTCTCTAGTTCACCAACTAGAGTATTTTTCTCGGCTTCAAATTTGTTTATAAGAATCTCAACCTGGGATGGAACCACCTGAATTACTTCTTCCATTTGGACAAGCTCACTCTGATCTAGGAGCTGATCTAGTAGGGGGACATTTTCATTCTTTCGGGTATGCCTCAAAATATCATAATTAGGGGTTATCATATCTTTGTCGGCTCAACTTGAGTGCATAAAATATCTTTCCAAGTACCAAATACTTCCTTAAGGCATTTCTTATAGTTGTCACTAGAAAAAACTAAATCGGATGTATGAATTCCCACGGTATTTGAGATAAACTGTCGTCCACCAAACTGTTGGGAAACCAATAATGGAGCGTTGCCAATACTACCCCAGAGTCCAAGTAGAACTACTCAGTTTCTCTTTTCATATATATATAAAAAATCTCTTCGAATTTGCGAAAGGGCCTGCCACACTATTCATTCTTCTATGAGATTTTTGAATACCCTTATGTAGTTATCTTTTGAGATTTCTTCTGGCCACTTTTTCTTGAAGAAGTCTTCCAACGGGGAGTAATATGTTTTAAGATGACGTTAAGACACAAGGCCAATCTTCCAAAAATGACTCTGAATCCACACATATAAAATTTGGTCAAACCCTAAGAAGCGATTTGATTTTTTATTTCGAAATACTTTTAGGGAGCAGAATGTCTCAGCAAGTATGACTAGAGCTGGATTTATTCCTCTTAGAAGTTGCTTGAATAACTCGACTATGGCGAATTCGATGTAACCTAAAGCTTTCTAGAAAATCACCAAACCGTAAATCCCTAAGGCCAAAATATCCAAACGAACTATCTCATCGAAATGCCCCTAAAGTACCTATAAAACCCTCAGACCGACGCAAGTGACCCGATCCGATCAGAGATGTCACATTAGGGCCACCGGAGCGACCCACAATAAAAATCCAAGAATTTCTTTTGTTAAAACGTGTAAAATCATAAAATAATTCATAAATAAAATACAAGTTCAGAAAATCATTTATATAATAAAAATATAATTCAACCTATATGCTACCTAATTACATGCATCGTAATCCGTAAGCAATGCCGGTGGAACTCCTTTACATATGTTGATACAAGCACAGGATCAAACTCTTCAACCTGAAATGATGAGTAAAAAGTGAGCTTTGGGAAGCTCAGTAATACAAAATTACCATATGAATGCAATAGGTCATCGGGTATACGGTAAAGCATAAATACCTTAATGGAACAATCATCATCAGATTCTAGAGGTGAAATCAGATTCCATTAGCTAAGTCTTCAGTTACAAACATGAATTTAAGGTCTTAAGGAAGTATTCAGAGAGACAGATTTAGAAGATTGAATTGGGGAGTCTAGTGTGTTCCAACAAAATAAAGAAATCTATACAGATTCTTTAAAAATATTAGTAGTTTAAACTATATTTTAAAACCACTATAATACCCTCAAATCGAATACCAATATGCAGTTCCCCAGAACCACATCCATAAGGACTTACCCTAGGCACATTAGGCGTAGGTGCCAACCTAAGGGAGTATGTTGGGGCTTGAAAGCCAACCTAATACCACCTTATGTCCGTAAGGAATTACCAACTTGATCAGAGTTGAACCTCCATACTCCAGAATCCTACCTAGACAGTATCCCAGTAAAAATTTGATTGAGCAGTAAACTGTAATATCAGAATCATGATCTAGTAAAATCTCGTAAGTGTGATAATGAATTTTATTTATATCACATAATTTCCCTCCACCTGTACACCCTATGTAGTCCCATGATTTACCCAAGGGAATGCCTTAGGGCCTTAAAGCCTACCCAAGGTCACCTTAGGTCCATAAGGAATTACCAGCTTAATCAGAGCTGAACCTCTATACTCCAACCTACCCAGATAATACCCTAGTAATCAGTTTATATAGTAAATAGTAGATTCAATGATCCATAAATCAATAATGATTATATTTTCCAGTGAAAATAGATAACTAGAGAGCACATATCAGGTAGCCATAGTTCATAAATAGTAAATTAGAATATCAAACAATTAAAAGATTCAGTGAAACAATAACTTCAGTAAATCATATTTTATGACAGATAAAATAATCATATAACACATAAGGAACACACTAGAGGATCCAGGTATTCTCTAGAGGTAGTTGGTATTTATCAGGTAGGGAACCATAAAACTTTTGTAATTTGATAAAATTTCATAAATAAGATCCCTATTAAAAAGGGGTTTGATAGTTAACAGATTAATCAATCATTCATAAAATGATACATCAGGGCCATTTAGTGTTTGCATGTATCTGAAGGGTATTTAATAAATATTCTATCAGACTTACTTAAGATTCAGGTATTCGAGGGCTGATTCCGTCAATCGGATTCACAAGGGCATTATAGTTATTTGATTCTAGAGAAATTTGATAAATCAGTTTAATAATGGTAAGCAGCAATTTATAGAATTTTAGATTTCAAACATCTTAGCAGGTTTCCAATTCCAATCGCATTGTACAAATCCCAGAAAAGGCAATACTTATTAATTATGCAGGTAGAGAAACTTCACGAATATTTATTTCTTAAAGTTGGTTGTACTGCATAATCGAATTGATCACTTCAGAAGCATCTTTGGGAGGATCAAGAGGAGATGAACATGTATTTATGCAGTATTTATTTACTTCTCGTATTGTAACAGTATTAGGGTTAATCGACCTACTAAGGTCGTACTCTAAAACCTCAAGAGTGCATTTAAAGCTTCACCAATATCTTCAGAATTTATCCAGGACATTTGCTCAATCCAAGTCATGAGGGTATTTAGGTCATTTTGGTATTTGAGGTTGATATATTCATTTCAAAGCCTGAGGGTATTTAGTCATTTTAGGGCTTGGAGGTACTTTGGGTTATTTTATACTTCAGGGGTATTTTGGTCATTTACAGTTCAAGGGTATTTTAGTCTTTTCCTTTAGTTCGGTCTTTCCATTTAATTTAATTTTTCTAAATAATTCAAATATAAATAGTACTTCTGGTGTTTTAGCCATTAGGTTTTTGCTGATAAATCATTAATTCTAGGTCTTGTACCTTCTCGGATGTTAAGATCTGATTATCAGTGACTTTCCGAATATATCAGGAACTTAATAGGTGAATCATTAGTTTATTGGATTAAATATGAATTCCCTAGGTATTTTCACTATCAGGGTTAGTCTGGACCATTTTTACCTTATAGGGATAATTTAGTAATTTCTTAACCAATTGATTTCGGTATTAAAACTTTTAACAAAAAATAATTAAAATTTAAAGATTCTGAGGTTGATTGCTTTATTAGTTAATCACTGAACCTGAAATTATTTCTTATCAGTCTTTTAGTGTCTTATACGTGTAATCTGAGTCTTATTCAGCTTAATTGCTTTTCATCGCATTTGGATAGAATATAGAAATATATTAATTACACACATGTAACCAAACATATTCATCTATGGATAAACCAATGGCAACATATTCCATAAAGCATACATAAGGTAGAAATGTATTACCTCAATTTTCAAGCCATAATGTTTAACCAATTAAACTCCATTTGATCGCCCTCGAACTTTAATTCCACATCCAATAATGTCTCGGATACATGGTAAAACCAATTACATTAGAAACGAAACATAAACGTGAAAATTCATATTGAATTGGGAGATAAAATGCCAAAAAAAATAGCTTACCAAGTTTGAATTTGGAAAAACGGACTTTGGTTTCGGACTCAGGACGTCAAAAAACATAAAATATGATTTTTCAGAAAATTTGACTTTTTAGTCAAAGTCAATGCTGGTCAAAGTTAATGGTCAACTATGGTGAGGGAAACGGTCAAACCAACGGTCAGTCAAAGTCAACGAATTGACTTTGTTCGAGTTGACTCAACTGAGTTAACTCAGCTTTACCGATTCAGGTTGACTCAGTCGGGTCAAACATGCCCGGTTCAGACTGGATTGGGCCAGTTTGGCCCACCTGGTCCGTTTCTAGAAGAAACCACGGTTGGAGGGGAAGCCCCACAAATACGCGGTGATGCGTGATGGCGTGAGAGATGGCGAAAACGGCCAGGGTGACATTTGAACACTCTGACATCACCAATACAATAAATCCAAGCCACATCAATGCTCAAATTGCTAGAAAAATATCAATAACTAAAGATAAATAACCGAACTCTTACCCCGGCAGTGAAAAAATGAAATTGAAAACTTCGACGAGACCCACCATTCGGATCACAGGCGCACGATGACTGAGAGGCTAGCTGAGGCAGGGAAAAAAGTAGTGGTGACGTTAGGGATTCGACAAACTCTGGTGAGCTCCCCAAGGCAAATGATGGCAGCTATCACCGATCGACCTTAGGGGTTTTGCTCAGGCTGACGAGGTGCGTCGATTGGGAGGGTCAGTGTCACTTACCGACGAACAAAGATGGAGAAGCAGTGGGGGAGGGGTTCGAACGGCTTCACTCTTGATTTAGGCCTAAATAATTTCCAAATCGAGGTCATCGACGGTTGGGGACGGTCACGGGCGGATGTCAATTCAGCTGGTGGTAACAGCGGTCACTGATGACGATCAGAACGGGTGGTTGAATAGGGCAGCTTGAGGATCGGGGAGTTTTTTTTTGGTTTCTAACCAAACCAGATTATAACATATATTTATTAAATTAGTCAAAACAGTGACCTAAGTTGGTTGGTATGGTGATGGCCGACCATATCCTAGGTCACGGGTTTAACACCTCTCAGCCACACTTAACCCTTTTTGCAACTAATCAAAAAATGGGATATTCATAGGGCTAATCCCTAAACCTTTTATAATTCAAAATTAACTCTAAAGTCTTAAAAATTATTCATTTTAGTCCCTTAATTAAATTAATTAATTTAAATAAAATAAAATTTAGCTTAGAAATTTGAGGGGTGACAGTACCTCCTTAAGATTGATCCATGAGAAGCCCTCTCCTTCATCTTTGTACCTGACTCAAGTGGTTACCTAGACTTTATGAACTCCAGCAATTTCGGGCAATTTTGGTTTGAACGACTGAGTCTTGATAGATCTGACATAAACTGTGGTATCTCGAACATTCTTGATATGCAGCAAAGCGATGTACTCTTCAATTATGGGAACCATGTCTTCCCCCATTACAAGTAAAGTAGACATATCTTGGATTCTAAAATTGAATCAAAGCTCTCAACAAATTGTCGTTCACCTCTACAAATAGCAGGTAAATGATATCTTCTTAGCACTGATAAAATTTTTGCTTTAAATTTAGTTCCAAACTTTTCCAAATCTCTCGGAGATAGGAGATGTCATTTCATTGTAGGGAAACAAAAGTGTAATCATGCATAACCGGGACAAAACTAGCAGGAAAAATATTTCCCTCATAGCATTGCAAATCCTCTTACCACTGACGTACTTCAGAGATAGGGACATCTGACTTGTTTTCTTTGCTTCCATTTACTTCAAGTTTTCCAAAACTAATTGGTGACCAGAGATCGAATACCAATGTTTAAATTATGATAAGATACAGACGATAGACATAAAATTAAGAAAATAAACAACCAAGTCAGTAGAGAGAAATTAACAATAAGTCCTAGTCCTCATGATATCTAGTTCACATGCGAATTTAGAAATAAAATTAAAAAATAAAGGTAGAGATGATTTCTCCTTTGTGTACTTATTTGAGAACTTAGGGAAATTTCGGCAGAGTTTCGCATCGGATGGATCTATGGTTTATTATATGCTGACTTTCGGTCTCTAAAGGATTTAGGTACTTAAATCGTCCTCGCTGTCGCCGCCTTGGGCTAGTCAGACCCTCGATCCTTACCCATTATAGGTTTGCGGATCAAGTTCAATTTTGAGGAGATGAATTTCCCTATATCTAACATGCGGAATAAATTCTCACGAATACATAGGTACTTTAGACCTCGAAGGCTAGTCGCTAGGTCTAACACAGAGAATAGATTAGCATGAAGACATCGCTTTCACCCCCCACTTAATAAGGGGCAACTCGGGTATAGAGCTCATGTCATGAAATACACGGGAGGTGTGTGAGGAAAAAATCTCAAACCTTTAAATGAAGAAACCAAAAATAATAACCAAATAAATCACACAATCTCGGAAGAAATCTAATATATGAGAATCTCTCAAATCAAACATTAGTACAACTATTTATAAGAAATAAAAGAAGAAAAAGAAAAGAAAAACTAAAGAAATTAAATATATAGTGAATTAAAATTAATTCTTAAATTTTAATTAGGGACAATGTATAATTATTTTTACGACCATACTCACTAAGAAACCAGAGATTCTCTGTTTATCTCCCCAGTAAAGTCACCAAGCTGTCATGACGACTATTTTTCGCTTAGCGATCATTTGGGAGTCGCGTGTTTGACAGAAATTAAAAAATGGTTGGAAAAGGTTATAGTCACCATCGATCTTTGGTATTAGGTAGGTCGAATACCTAGGAAATCGCCCTTTAAAATAATTTTAATAAAAAAATAAAAAGGACACAAGTGGTTTACTTTTAAGAGGTTCTAAGTCCGAGAATCAATTACGCTCGGGGAAGGATTAACACCCACGCAGCGTCCGAAATCAGTACCGTCAATTAAGCTATTGTCCCTATTATTAGAACTTTAAGAATTTGATTTTATAATCCCTTAATCCTTAAAATATTTTTTAAAATATTTTTAGGGGGAAACACCATTATTATTTATTTCTAATAAAAGAAGAAACTAACTCCCTAGTTGTGTTGGGAAAATTATTTCTTATGTATTAATCAGAATATTAGAAGGTTGTTCAGTTTCTAAGTAATTAAAATAACCAAAATATATATTATTATTTTTAATTAATGAATAAAGTAACTTCCTAGTTGTGTTAAGAAATTATTTCTTATGTTTGAATTTAAATAATATTGACATTTTCTATATTTTTTAGAAAATTAAGAAAAATACGACACAATTTGTTTATTTTTAATTAATGAAGAAAGTAACTCTCTAGATGTGTTTAGGGAATCATTTCTTGTAATTGAATTAAAAATGTTTAAAAAATATCATTTGAGTTTTGATAAAAAATAATAATTCCACCAAAGACTAAGAACTAAATACTTAATCGAATTATTGAGAAAATGATGAATTAACATTTATTTATTAATCAATGGGACCTAATTTAATGTTAAGTGACCACTTGAAAAATATTTATTTGTTTACTAATATTAAAATTTAACGTCTAGTTATGTTATGAGTGTTCTTTTAAATATTAGGAAACAAACAAATATTTTTAGTTAATCTCAATTATGTATTTTAAATGAGTTTCTATTGTTTTTAAGGATACTAAACTTAAAAGTTTATTTATAATCTAACTAATCTAATTAATTAAATAAAAATAATCTAAATCCTAAAGGCTCTAATTAAATCTAATAAGTGACTAAAACTAAAGAACCTAAAATCAAAAGGCATTAGCATATAATTAAACAAGTGATTAAAATAAGAGGATTAGAAACTAGTGTTCACGTGAAATAAATAGACACATTAATAAATAAAATTGAAAGAGAATGGTCAAATTGAATTGAATGTTGGAAACACAAGAATTGCAATATGACAGTGACCAAAATAAAAAAACCGAAATGCCACATCCTGGACTAGAAACACACATGAAATAGGGGATTTATGAAACAGTTTAACCAAACATTTCCTTCTAATATAAAAGCCAAAATTTTAGAACAAGGTTCATTTTCATCCAAAAAATTCTCCTCCTTCTCTCAACTGAAAATATCTCTCTCATGTTCTTCTTATGTTCATCCTTATTCATCCCAAAACTCATCCTAGAACCTCATTTGATCCATCACTAACACCCAAATACTTCCAAAATATGTTTCTTTAAGATCAAACACCCAAAATACCTAAAGAAATGAAATTGTTCATCCCATGTTTACACTTCGATCTAAAACACACACGAAAATAGTACCCAAACATGTTTTTAAGATCTACAACCCAAAATCCCAATAACACCTCCAAAATCCTAAAGTGTTCTTCCTCTATCCTAACACTAAACCCGATTTCAAGAGAAACCATCCATATTCAACCTCCTAACTTACCAAAATCATTACCAAACCTCTGATGGACATCAGCCACTAACATTCATCCGACCACCACATCACCACCGGCGACCACCAACCGTCGGCCACCCAAATCCGACGACCGCTCCTTTTACTCGAAATAAATAAATGACCAAAGAAACAAACAAAACTCACCTTCAATGCAAGCCTTCAAGCAAATCCCGAACCTCCTACGATATTCCAGTGAGACTCCGACGAAGGTATATTCCTTACTTCTCACTTATTTTCCTTATTTTCTTGAGTGTAGTCAATGCTTTGTTAACCCATGATGATTATAGTGTGATTAGTACTCATTTATACTAATATATGACCTTGGTTTACTATTAATCTCACTTAAAGTTTGTTATAACTGATTCTTCCAACAAACTTCATTCTTTAGATTCTAGAGGCTTTCTTCTCACTTTAACATTTTTTTGTGATTTTTAATGATTTTTCTAGTTCGAAACGATAATGACCGACGATCAGTGCCTGGAAGACGATGGCACGTGAACTACACGCACCTGTGGTGATAACGACGAGGCTCCGACGACACTCTGGTGCTGACATGGCACTCTCCTGGAGGTTAGATCTAGATTTAATCAATGGTCCACACTAATTTGTGTTTTTTTCACTTGGATGGATGACATGGCACATTCTAAAAAATATCAATGTCATTAATTGTCATAGACCCCACCATTAAAACTTGTATCTTCCCAAAGCACCAAAAAGTCAAAAGTACCTCCAAAACACAAGCAATAGGCGGCAAAGCTAGAGAAAAATTAGGGTTTCCATATTTTTGAAGTAAAGTGAGCTTAAAAATATAATGGGCATTGTATATTTTTTTTGTAAAATAGGTATTTATTTTGTAAATTGACTCATATATAAATGGATTCATTTATTTATGGACTCTATTTATTTAATATATTTTGTCTATTATTTATAAAATGAAATGGGCTAATATAGTTGACTTTATTATATTAATATAATGTATTCTAACATGCAAACTATATTGTAATTAATATGAATACTACATGCACATCAAATTAATACAAAACATATTAATTAATATGTACATCAATATTATGTAATATGAATACCTTATATCATATAATATGTATTTAATATGTAATACTAATGAAACAAACTATACATTTAACACAAAAACTATACATCAGTATTATATTTACAAAAACAACATGTTAATACTTGTAGACACCCGTTTTTATCCGAGTCTCGAAAACAATATTATTATTATTATTATTATTATTATTATTATTATTATTATTATTATTATTATTATCATTATTATCATTATTATTTATTACATATCTTTTTTGTAGGCCCGGAGCCCATATTACAAAGGAAGCCCAATGGAACTAGATTACAACTAGCCGACAATGACAATACCTGATTAGAGCCCTCAACCCAACCCGGGTCCAGGATCCGACCCGGCCTAATCTTCAACCCAAATCAGGTAGGGTTTAAAACCCTAAACATATCATCTTATCACCGCCAACAAGGAGATTCGAACCATCCACCTAGGTGCATGTGATGCACGCGCTGACACTTTAATGCGCAGACCGGTGCGTGAGCCACCGACGATGTTTCCCAAAGCTACTGAGTCATCAACCTGTCATCCTCGGTGCACCAAAAACCCCAAATCAGTCAACAATCAACAAGTCAGAGAACTCATGCTTAAATCTCGAAATTTTAATATTTCTACCCAAAAAAAATATCAGAAACCCATCCCCCTATTTTTCTAGATTTCATCAGGCCATCATAATCCAAGAAGTAACCATAAATAAAAAAATCAGAATAGAGAGAAAGAAAAGGGGGAGCATTCGGGGAATATAAAAAAAAAGAGCCAAATCAAAAAAATATTCAAAGAAAAAAATGACAAGGAAAATGAGAGAAAAAGAGGGGTTTTACCTTGAGTTTATAGCATCACCGGCGATGAGGGGTTGTGTCGAGCATTAAAGGTTTAATTTTTTATTTTTGGGGTTGATTTGTGGTTCTTTAGGGATGATTTAGTTCAGTTTAGGGGTGGTTGATGATTAGAAGAAGTTAATTATGAAGGTTTAGGGGTCATTGGTCCCTCATCAGGGCCATTAGGAGCGGTGGCGTGAGGTTTTGTCTAGGGAAAATGAAAAAGATTGAGGAAAAGATGAGAAGGGAAGGGGTAATTGAACTTCTGAGAAAAAGGGGAAGGAAAGAAATGGGTTAGTGCTTTCAAAAAACCCTTTAAAGTTGATTATATCTCAGCTTCAACATGACGACGTTTAACAGGGGAAGGATCAGCATGTTTTAGGGTTTGGGCTAATAGCTTGTTTGGTCCCTTCCCTTTTATAATCTCACCCGTGTCTTTTAAATTATTGTGGGCTAATTACTTTTTAGATCCCTCCTCATTAATAAATCCTTATTGTAATCATTAATTTAACTTTTTAATACTTTATTTCAAAACTCTACTCTTTAGATGTTTACATTTAAGTCACCATCACATTTATCATGCAATGCTTGCTAATATTCGAGTTTGAACATGTGTTTTCTGATTCTTTTGTTTTAGTCACTATTTAATATTAATATATTTAAGGTTAATTATTATTAGTCCTTTTATGTTTCTGGTTTATTTTATTTCAGTCTTTAATATTATTTAGGGGTTAATTTCGTTTCCAGTATCTATACTATCTAATTTATGCGATCTTGGCTCTGATTTATTTATAATTATTGTTTAGCCTTTGAAGTTTTGTTAGTGCCATTTTGGTCCCTTATGTTTGTGCACATTGGTATTATTATTTCCACCTTGTTTTTATAAATAATCATTGTTTTTTATATACGAAAATGAGAAAATTTCATTGTGAGGGAAATCTATGAAGATATCTCCCAACTACAAGGGAAGGTATTTTTTTGAGGATTTTTCGCATAAATGTTTTTTATTCAATAGTTTTCTTTACTTTACGTTTATTTATTTTGATTATCTTTTACCTCTTTTCACTTTTATTTTGTTTTATTTTATTTTATCTTTGCGAAAATTGAGAAATAACGTCTTTTGTAAGGGGAATCTATGAAAAGTCTCCTAACTATAAAGGAAGTGCATTTTTAAGGATTGTTCGTAAAAAATGATGCATTTTCTCTTATAAAAATAATTATAATATTTTTTATTCTATAAAAAATATATTTTCAGCTATTTAATCTTTTTAATTCATTGCATTCATTTTTTAAAGTTGTTTTTCGAAATTGACACTTATTTAAATAAATTTGAACAAATATAAGGATCATAATTTAAATATGTTTTTGATTTTGTAAGTCCCAATATTTAAACATCGTATAATCGTTTAGGTACCGAAATTTGGGCGTTGTGGGGGCGCTCACCCTTCCCCACATGTAATCGTCTTCCGAACTCTTAAAAATAAATTTTTGGTAAAACTAGACCATTCTTTCTTTTAAGGTTTCTGACCTCCCTAACTTAAAGGTTGGTGGTGACTCCAAAATCAAATTGTGGTTTTCAAATAAAAGTCAAAATTGTTTTTTTAAAATAATATTTTAATTGTTTCGAAAAAATGGTTATGATAGCTTGGCGACTCTATTGGGGACTTAGAGAGTCATGTCATAAACGATTATACGTTGTTTTAATTCTTGGGAATTACAAACTTAAATTGTATTTAATTTACGATCATTTTGTTTATTTCGAGTTTTGACATATCTTGCATTATTATACTTTTAACTAATCAATTTTTTCATTTTAGTGGTCTTCAGAGTTGAACAGATTTTGGGAACTTGTGAAAGTGTTGTCTTTTGTCGTGTTTAAAGGTTTGGGAGTTTCTTCTCACACACAACATGTGCAGTTACATACCATAAGCTCACTTACGAGCTTTTTCCTTTTTTAAGTTGAGGTGAAATCTTAGCCTACGTGAGATAAATTGTTTCTCCCCATGGGTTTTAGCAAGTAACCTTTGGGGTTCATATACCTTATGTCTACCTGTGATAAATTTTTTCTCTGAATGGAAACAAGGGAATGTATCCTCTCAAATTGAACTCAATTCGTACGAGCCTGTAATGGGCCAGGGTTGAGGGTTTGACAGCCTACAGAGGCACCAACATGGACAATTCGAGTACCTTTTTCTTAGAACTCAACACATCATATAATAAGCCCTAGTAACCCAACCCAATAAAATTTGTGTTTAACCTCTGTCCATCAGTAGGTACCCAAAATAAGTGTACACAAAGGAGAAGCATTTCTGAACCTTTTCCTTTTGCTTTAAATTTTGTTGAATAAAAGCATGTGAATTAGATATTATGCGGTTAGGATCAATTTCTTGAAAATAATTATTTTTGGTAGAAATCATGTTTGGGTAGGATCGCTATTTTAATAAAAGCATGTTGGGGTAGATATCATGATTGGGTAAGTGTTATATTTATCTTTATATAGCATCTTTTTATTTTATTGATTATTTTGCCCACACTAACTTATTTTGTTTTCTTTTGTTTGTGTCATTTTTCTCATTGCATTTCATCAACATTTTTTTGCATCCGCATTTGCATCTTTGCATTCTGCATTGCACTCAAAGGCATTTTACATGCATTAATCATAGACTCATGGGTATATCTCGTGGAGGAACCTGAGGGAGTGTTTCTAACTGTGCAACTTCGTTCACACAGTACTGAGAATGGAAGCAAAATTTGAGAGGTTGAAGAAAGAGTTGGAAGAGAATTTGCAAAGGATGTAAATAGAGTGGGAAGCTAAAATGGAGCAAGAGCAAAAGGTGATTGTGGATCACATCTTACAAAAACCAAAATGACTTGGTCGATCAAATTGTAGTCAAACTGACTGGGCTCAACCAAGAAAGAGGAAAAGAGAATATTCCATCGACTATGGGAACCTTTGAATACGTGAGGGCACAAGCTAATTCAGGGCTACTCATTTCGCCCGAAAAGCTTCCAAGCCACCCAGTAGGCTTCTCTGCCACTAAAACTCAAGCCACCATGTTAAATCCTCAGGGTAATTCTACTGATCACCACATGCCACATTCTGATGAGATGAAAAGAGCCAACAATAAGATCCCGTAGAATTTGAAAAAGTGGTGCAGAGAGACATTCAAGGGAATGAGATAACATAGATCTCACAATGAAATGGATGCAACAGAATAAGTTTTAGTTCCTAACTTGGTGCTTCCACCCAAATTCAAGATGCCCGACTTTTAGAAGTATAATGGAACCAGTTGCCATAATGCTCATCTCACGATGTTTGTTCGAATGATGATTGGATACACCAATAACGATCAAATAATGATCCACTACTTCTAAGATAGTTTGATTGGACCCGCTTCTAAGTGGTATAATTAACTGAGTTGTACTCAAGTTCGTTGCTGGAAGGATTTGGCTAGTGCCTTTCTGGGCCAATACAAGCACATGACTGATATGTCCCCTGATTGAACAACGCTGCAAAATATGGAGATGAAGAGTAGTGAGAGCTTCTGATAATATGCTCAATAATTGAGGGATTTGGCATCTCAAGTGCATCCACCAATGATTGAAAAAAAAGTTCATCACTCTATTCATTGACACATTAAAATCTCCGTATATTAATTACATGATAGGAGTTGCCACTAAGAGCTTTCTGTCATCATCATGTGTGGAGAAATATTGATAGAGCTGTCAAGAATGGCCGAGTAAGAGGCACTAGCAGTACTAACATTGAGGAATGAACTGAGATTAACATAGTTGGATCTTATCTAGCTAATATGAGGACCAAACCTCATAAGGTGTTCCGAGAAAAGAGTCAAATTGATCCAATTTCAATGATGTATGAGGAATTGCTCCCAATGCTAGTTGAGAAGAACCTTGTAACTCTAGTTCAATTCAAACCAAGAGAGGCCCCATATCCTGAAATCGATGGTATTAACGCCAAATGCATCTATCATATTGGGAGTTCGAGGCACACCACTGAGAACTATAGGGCATTGAAGAGTAAGGTCCAATATCTGATTGATTCAGGGGCATTGACATTTAATGTGTAATGGGGCATTCGGATCAGGAGTATGATGGGGGATCTATCAGGAGTTTTGTTGCATTCCCATCAAAGCATTCCATCTTGTTTGAACTTGTTTTTCTATCTATGTTTAAATGTTTGTAAGTCCCTTGACTTTCGAACATTTTAAATAAAATGTTTCCATATGAGGAAATGAGCAAATGACAAGATTGTCATCTTAATTAAAAGCTTTGAATGATTGAGGTTGTAAATCTTTGACAAATGACAAGATTGAACCCTATAAAACAAGAACCCTTTTCTTACTCCAGACGATGCACCAAAATACATACCCTTATCTTGCAGGGACTAAGCTAGCCTTCTCCTCGTATGAAGAGTCAATCAAAGGGCTTGGCATTCATTTATTTGTTAGGAGCGGACAAAATAAGGCATCTAGCACATAAAATCGCAAAGTTAATTGTTTTATACTTCTGTTGATGATGTTTAATGATGATCACGATCTTCACAAATGGAATGGTCAAGTAGATGAATCTAGTTTAGGTTAGTTGCTTGGAAATTGAACTCTAACGATGAGCTTTTCTAACCTTTAACAGCACATGGATTATAACATGTTCTTCTTGACAATCTTAAGAAATGGAACCCGTATAAAAAAATAATATAATATATATATATATATATATGTATACAATAAAGCTGAGTTATTTTGCTAAAGTAATTGGTTATAGAGGAAACTCGAAAGCCCTGACTTTATGAATAAATTACATTCAAACCATGAAATTAATTGGGTACTTGGCAATTCGGTGTTTGCTCCACTGTGATTGTCAAGTCAAAGACTTTGTGATAACATGAATCCTTCAGCTAGACAAATAAAGGCAATTATAAAATATATGTACAATAAAGATGAATTCAGCTAGCCAAACAATGGAAAATTAAGTCAAATTTACTAAAGAATGAGTTTCGGTAAATATGGACTAAGGGAGTTGAGGAACATCTGTTATATTCAACTTCACACGAGCACTCAGAAATCTCATTTTTAGACCGATATTTCTATACTACCTTGGCTAGATGAGCCTACAAAGCTTAAACAAATGGAAGATTTCAGATATCTAAAATAGAAGTGTTCTAAAATGTCTAGCAATTAACTATGCTAGTTCTGTCATTTTTTTCGCCTCCGATTAAAATTCCAGACAGGAAAAAGGGGCATGCCATAATCTTTACAATGACTAAGAAAAAGGACTAATCGATGAAACAAACCATAAAATTTAGGTATTTAACCTCAAAACCAACCTTTCGATCTTGATATTTGTCAAAGATCCGTATATATGAAAGATTAAAAGAGCATTTGATTCTATTGATATCCAATGAACTCCTGTTTTATGATTTGCATCAATTGTGAAACCTAGAATGAGGCAATATTTTTCAAAATTCCTTTTGATATTTTTTAAAAGTTTTGAAAATTCAAAGGAAGAAAAGCATTTTCAAAGAAGATAAGTTCTCTAGAAGTATCTTGGAATTCAACTAATATTTCTTTGAAGCTCAAGATCGAAGCTAGGGCTAGGGAAGCCAAATTTTAGGGCAATTTTTGATAGGATAAGGAAAACAAATGGTCTTAGATCGAAGTTTGCAAGAGTATACCCTAGTGGAAAATGAAGACAACTAAATCAAACAAAGAATGAAGACTGCTCACGCAACCATTCCCCTCACAAATTAACGTATACATACATCAACACATAAATACATGACATGTGAAATTTGCATCTTTGCATTCATCATCATATACAATAAAAACAATCAGACTGTCTAGCGTCTTTAAGGGTGTTTTTCTCGAAACAAAATTTTGTCTTGCTAGAGACAGTTATGTAAAAACAAATTTTATCTCGCTTGAGACAATTTCTCTCAAAACAAATTTTGTCTCACTAGAGACAATTTTTCTCTGAGATACAAATTTCAAAAAGTTGATCTTACTTGAGAGTTTTCTCAAAACAAACTTTGTCTCACTTAAGACAATCTTCCTTAAAACACCATTAAGTTTGTTTCCCTTGAAACAAGTTTTGTCTCTCTTGAGATAGTTTCCCTTGAAACAAGTTTTGTCTCTATTGAGACAGTTTCCCTTGAAACACCCATCTTTGAGTCGTTTCCCTTGAAACGAATTTTGTCTCTTTTAAGATAGTTTCTCTTGAAACAATCATCTTTGATTCTATTTCCTTTGAAATAAAATTTTGTCTCTCTTGAGACAGTTTTCTCTTGAAACAATCATCTTTGAGTATGTTTCCCTTGAAATAAATCCCTAAAGATGGCATGTCATCCTCATCACGTAGGAACCGTGTCATCCACCGATCATACCTCTTTATCACATAGGAGTCGTGTCACCCCTAGATAACCAGTCGTCCTCATCATATAGGAATTGTGTTATCATCCCTAAAGATGATATACCATCCTCATCACATAAGAACCGTGTCATCCACCGACCAGACCACCTCATCACGTAGGAGTCGTGTCACCCCTAGATAACCAGACATCCTCATCGTGTAGGAACCATGTTATCACCCTCCCTAAAGATGGTTTGTCGTCCACAGCATATAGGAACTGTGTCATCCATCGGCCAAATCTCCTCATCACGTAGGAGCTGTGTCACCCTTAGACGACTAGAACTCTTTATCACATATAAGTAGTGTCGTCCCCAATAACAAACATAACCAATTTTTTTAAAAAAAAAGAATCGGACAAAAACTTGTTATCTTTTCGTCTTTGCCTTATTCTTGTTAACATAAGAATGTGCAAAGAGGGGCAGCTATAGACACCCCTTTTTGTCTGGGTCTCGAAAAAAAATTATTATTATTTATTAAATATCTTTTTTGTAGCCCGGAGCCCATATTACAAAGGAAACCCAATGGAATCAGATTACAACTGGCCCATAATAGCAAGACCCGATTGGAGCCCAACAGCACTCAACCCGACTCAGGTCCAGGATCCGACCCGACCCAATCTTTAACCCGAATTAGGTAAGGTTTTAAACCCTAAACATATCATCCTACTACCGTCAACAAGGAGATCTGAACCGTCCACCCAGACTCGTGTGATGCACGCGTCGACTCTTCAATGCCCAGATTGGCGCATGAGCCACCGACGATGTTTCCTGAAGCTGTCGAGTCATCAACCTGTCATCTATAGTTCACCAACAACCCTAAATCAGTCAATAATCAACAAGTCAGAGAACCCATGCTTAAATCCTGAAATTTCAGGATTTCTACCCTAAAAAAAATCAGAGACCCATCCCCTATTTTTTTAAATTTCATCATGACATCGTAATCCAAGAAGTAACCATAAAAAAACCAGAACAGATAGAAAGAAAATAGGGGAGAATTTAGGGAACACAGAAAAAGAATAGAAAGAACCAAATAAGAAAAAAAATATTCAAATAAAAAAAGAAAAGGAAAATGAGAGAAAAGAGGGGTTTTACCTTGAGTTTAGAGCATCACTGGCGACGAGGGGCTGTGTCTAGCATTAAAGGTATAATTCTTTATTTTTTGGGTTGATTTGTGGTTCTTTGGGGATGATTTGGTTCAATTTAGGGGTGGTTGATGATTAGGAGAATTTATTTATGAATGTTTAGGGGTCATCGATCCCTAACCAGGCCCATTAGGAGCGGTGGCCTGAGGTTTTGTGTAGGGAAAATGAAAAATAAAAGGAGGGAAAGATGAGAAGGGGAAGGGGTAGCCGAACTGTTGAGAAAAAAGGGAAGGAAAGAAATGGGTTAGGGTTTTCGAAATAACCCTTTAAAGCTTATTATATCTCAGCTTCAACACGACGACGTTTATTAGGGGGAGGATCAGCGTGTTTTCAGGTTTGAGCTAATAGCCTGTTTGGTCCCTTCCTTTTTGTAATCTCACCCGTGTCTTTTAAATTATTGTGGGCTAATTACATTTTAGATTCCTCCTCGTTTGTAAATCTTTATTGTAATCATTAATGTAACTTTGTAAAACTTTATTTCGAGCCTCTACTCTTCCAGTGTTTACATTTAAGTCACCATCACATTTATTGTGCAATGTTTGCTAATATTCGAGTTTGAACATGTGTTTTTCTGATTCTTTTGTTTTAGTCGCTATTTAATAGTAATATATTTAGGGTTAATTATTATTAGTCCTTTTATGTTTCTGGTTTATTTTATTTCAGTCCTTAATATTATTTTTAGGGGTTAATTTCGTTTCCAACATCTATACTATCTAATTTATGCGATCTTGGCCCTGGTTTATTTATAATTGTTGTTTAGCCTTTTAAGTTTTGTTAGTGCCATTTTGGTCCCTTATGTATGTGTACATTGGTATTATTATTTCCACTTTGTTTATATAAATCATCATTGTTTTTTTATATACGAAAATGAGAAAATCTCATTGTGAGGGAAATCTACGAAGATGTCTCTCAACTACAAGGGAATGTATCTTTTCGAGGATTTTTCGCATAATTTTTTTTATTCAATAGTTTTTTATACTTTACGTTTATTTATTTTGATTATCTTTTACCTCTTTTCACTTTTATTTTTTTATTTTATTTTATTTTATCTTTGCAAAAATTACGAAATAACGTCTTCTGTAAGGAGAATCTATGAAAAGTCTCCTAACTATAAAGGAAGTGCATTTTCAAAAATTGTTCATACAAAATGATGCATTTTCTCTTATAAAAATAATTATAATAATTTTTATTCTATAAAAAATATATTTTGGGCTATTTAATCTTTTTGATACATTTCATTCCTTATTTTAAGTTGTTTTTTGAAATTGACACTTATTTAAATAAATTTGAATAAATAGAAGGATCGTAATTTAAATATGTTTTTGAGTTTGTAATTCCCAATATTTAAACACCGTATAATCGTTTAGGTAGCAAAATTTGGGTGTTGTGGGGGTGTTCACCCTTCCCCACACGTAATCGACTTCCGAACTCTTAAAAATAATTTTTTAGTAAAACGCATACCATTTTTTCTTTTTAAGGTTTCTAACCTACCTAACATAAAAGTTGGTGGTGACTCCAAAATGAAATTGTGGTTTTCAAATAAAAGTCATAATTATATTTTAAAAATAATATTTTAATTGTTTCAAAAAATGGTTATGATAATACTAATATTATATTTAAAAGCTAAAACTATATTCATTCCACAAATATTATATTAATATTATATTTAACTAAAAATTGTATTTAAAAATTATATGCTATATATTTATTTATAAAACCATAAGGCCAATTTTTGTAAAAAAAAAAAAATTGCTACCGCCACCCTATAAAATGGGTGATGACAACCTAAAATCAGATTTTTTTTTTAATAAAACATTTTTATTTTATAAAAACTACCAAATTTTGGCCTACGAAAAGCATAAATCAGGTTAGAGAGTTGGTTATGCGTGGGGAAGGATTAGCAGCCCACAACGCATAAAAATTGATACCTAGTCCATAACCCTATATTTGAAATTGGACATTTTGAGCTCAAGAATGTATTTAATTTAAAATTCATTACGTATGCAAAGTTTGGAAAAATATATCAGTTTAATAAGACCAACAACGACCACCCTCGAGCATTTAATGCGAAAGCTTCGTTATTGATCTATGTAAATGAACATTATCTTAAAGTTTAAGGAATCATGATATTGAGTTTTGAAAAGGATATTGATTTATTTCGGGAATTACCAATGGTCACCCTGTGAGCATAACACGGAGAATACACTATTAATTTCTTGATAAATGAACATTGCCTTGTTATTTTTTTTTAAATTGAAATGCAATCAAACAACCATTTAGAAACTTAATTACTAGGTGGGTTAATTGAGGAAATCCCTAACTTAATTAGTCAAACTATGAAAATTAAAAACCTAGAGGAATAAACCTAAAATTGGAGGCTCTAATATTAATCTTAATTTATTTTAACCAATTATTGAGTCGAATACTTGGGCTTTTAAATGCAAGAGCCAAATCAAATTATTCCCTAAATTAAGAAACTATAATGAAAATGAACCTAAAATAGAGGCTCTAATATTAATCCTAATTTATTTTATCCAATTATTTAATCGAATAATCAAAATAGACCTTCGGGCATTTTAATATTAGAGTCAAATAGAATTATTCCCTAAATTAAGAAGTTCATATCTAAAGTGTGAGAAATTTAAATCTAAGGGAAAAATCTCACATCAAATAATTTAATCTAATTTAAACTTAAATGAAAATGAATATGCAAGCTAACAAATTAAAATAAACTTGTGGACTAAAAGAATATGACTTAAATTAATAAATTAAAAGAAAATAAATATATTCATAAAGATATTAAGGCGTAAGTATATATATGCACACATCAATGCATTTAATACTATATATTATAATAAAACAAATATGCATAACTAGGAAAAGAACCATATTTAATAATAAATAGGTATACACTAAAGAGATTAACGCAAATACACCTCAAATCAATTCTAGACGTTGGGGATGATCATGGAGTCAATAGAGTCGTTGTAGTGTGAAATCCACTTGAAAAGTCTGCTGGGAGCGTATTGGTATCGGTACTCCTTAACAGGGGTATCGATACAACCTGTTATAAATTCAAATATTTTGACCTTTGCAATCCAACAGTATCAATACTGGCCAGGGAGTATCGATACTACTTTGTAGTATAGTATCGATACCGTCCAGGGAGTATCGATACTACTATGTAAAGTAGTATCGATACCGATCATGGTATCAGTACCCAAATTGTATTCTATTAAAAACTCGGAGTCAAAACTAAAGGGTAGTATCGGTACCATTAACCATGGAATCGGTACTACTATGTATAATGGTATCGATACCGTGTAGGGTATCGGTACCCATTTTAGCTTCGATGTTTGGGGGTATCGATACTGTTCAGGCAGTATTGGTACTACCCTATTGAAATCTCAATTTTGACTCAATTATGGTTCGAAATACTTTGTAAAAATTGTTTCAAAAATATTTAAAATATAAATCATAATTTTTCATTTAGTAAGGAGTAAAAATTGATATTTGAAGACTTTGAGTAATATTTATAATATTTGAATAATTAAATCGAATATAATTTTTAAATCAAATATAAATCTTAAAATTCATTAACATATTTATTTGTTATATCGAAATATCAAAATGTTTTCAACAATCTCCCCCTTTTTGATATAACAAAATATTTTAGAAATTTTAAGATTTCTTTTGAAAAATCACTTTGAAAAAAATTACTCCTCCTTACTATATTATGCCCCTTTTTGTTAAATCAAAAAGACTCTATATGTTTTAAACAAGATAGCCAATTGATTAATATAAATATAGTTGCTAAGATCATAAAAGCCAAGAGAATTGTTAGTCATTAGTCGACATAATCAATATTCATAATCAATATGCAATAGGGATTGGTCATAATATTTCTAATATATAAAAGTGCATAAACTAATGAAATAAACATTCAATTAAGTTCAAAAATACTAATCATTCAAAATCAAACATCCAAAACACTCCAATATCCAAACAACCAAATATTCAAATAACCAAATCTATCAAAATGTTTAAACAATGCATAGTTTTAAGACATAGTTTAACCAAAGAAAACTAGCAAGATAAGGTCAGTCATCCATCGGAGGATCGGGAGGAGATATATGTGCTCGTATCGCAGCCACATCTCGTGCAAGATCATCAATCCTAGCGTTGAGTGCTTGATTTTCCCGTTGTTGCTCTAGATGTTGAGCAGTGAGTTGGGACTCTAGGGATGCAAACCTCTAGTCTAATGTCTCCATGAATGATCGAAAATATGAAGGCATCAGACTCTCTTGCCTGGCTGGCTCATCATCATGCTGATTTAAGGGATCGTCGATATCCCGTAAAAGATCTTCAAGCTCTTGAGCCAGAGCCGGAGTCAGAGTCACTCGTGAAGAGCTATCACCGGGAGTTTTCCTCGTTGAGTGAATCCAAGTATCGTTGTCTCCACTCCATCCTAATTTTCGTAAAGATTTGAGATTAATTTCGATGGTCAAAGGGATGGATATGTCTAGGTCTACCTTAAGACCGACTTTGATGAACATGTTACTTAATAGACAACCATAAACTAAGGTTTCAACTCATTTTAAAGGAATATTGTTTACGGTTTCTATAAGTTCCCCAAAGATAATTTGAGGCAAATTTATTTTCTTATTATGTTAGATACAATGGATCCACCATAAGTCAAGAGCTCTAAACCTAGAGTATTTACCTCCGGATGGTCTAAACCACCAAGAGATCATGAAGTGAAGGAAACGCTCTTGATAGTCTAGTACACTTGCGCTCTTATTGACTTTATATTGGGATGGTACTAAATCTCTCTCATTGTCTAACCCTTGATTATATAATCCAAAGGTTGTAGCTATGTAATCCGAGTCTATGTTAATGTATTGAACCAAGAGATAGGACCGAATATTTTCATTGGCGGTTTGGGACTCGTTTTGTATGCAAAAGGCATTGGAATAAAATATGCGTACGAGTTGTTGATAGACAATAGGTTTGACTTTAAATAGGTTATCAAACTTCCACTCTTTAAGGGTAATGAGGTACTTGAATTTCATCTCTATCGTGGATTGTAAGGATGGGATACACTTTTCCCTAATGTTGTATGACTCAAATGGTTAACGTACCTAGAGTAGAGACCTTTACGGTTAGGTTCGTTAAAGCAAGAGTTAAGAATGGTCATTTCAGGTTTATTAGGGATTGGATTTAGAGGTGGAATAGGAGGTGGGTTTTATGGTTGGTTTTATCGACTAGATGATGACATAGGATGTTTATGATGAGACATAGTTTAAATCGGAATAGGATGGGATACCTGCAATTAAACAACATATGTATGCAACAATTAATCCCAAAACTCAATATGAGTCCTCAAATTCAAGGTTCTCTAAAATCTAATGTCTAATGGGAAAAATTGAAAACTATTTTGAAAACTAAGTTTGAAAAATAATAGTATGTATAGTTTTCATGGAAACAATGTAATTAAATCAAAAAAACAACAATTAAATCAAAAACAATATTTTTTATTTCGAAATTTAAAAAAATTAAAAAAAATTGTGTCTTGATGAAATTGGTTGTATATTCTAGTGTAAAACTATAATCTATGAAATGTTCAATCACTAATTTGAACTAAAACTAACTAAAACTACTCCTATGTTCAAAAATCAATAAAATAGTGTTTCAGAAAAATTTACCTTGAAAAATCGGATTGAGATGGATGTGTTGTTTGCACAATTTTGATGATACTCGTCTGATTAGGAGTTGAAGAACAAAATATTTCCGACTTGAAATGATAGATTTGAGAAAAATGAAGAGTTGGGGTTGAGAGGAAGGAATGGACGAGCATTTTGATAATAAGGGGTTTTGGCAATTTATGAAGAATTTTAGGGATTTATAGCCTAAACCCGACAGGTAGTATCGGTACTCCTCGAGGAGTATCGATACTTCAAGGTATTTTCGTGTAGTGTCGATACTAGGGTATCGATACCCATTGAAGTAGTATCGGTACTGTTAAGAACAATATTGATACCTATTGAAGCAGTATCGATACTATTCTAGTAGTATCGATATCTAGAAAGAGTAGTATTGGTATTGGGTGACCAGTATCGATACCAAGTGCACAAAATGGTCAAAAACCTGCATTTAAACACTTTGCATGCAAAATTAATCAGCTCAAGTGGTGTAGGCAACTCATATTACGAAAATTAACTATGTTCAATTAATCAAATCATACTTAAGTCTAATTTGAACATATTATTAATTTTCACTAAAGATCATAAACTCTCCTTAACTATTAGCAAGAAGGCATTCAAAATTATTATTTTTACAAGCATTTTTCCTTAATCATTAAAAGTGCTAAAATTATTTTAAACACTAAATCAAGGTAGGTTGGTTAAACCTAATTCTCTCCTAAGTGTCCAAAATTTTTCTTTATCCAAAGGTTTTGTAAAAATATCAGCTAATTGATGCAAAGTATCTACATATTCTAGAACTACATCTCCCTTTGTGACATGATCTCTAATGAAATGATGTCTAATTTCAATGTACTTAGTTCTAGAATGTTGGATGTGATTTTTAGTGAGACAAATAGCACTAGTATTGTCACACTTGATAGGAATGGTACCTACTTCAATTCCATAGTCTAAAAGTTATTGTTTCATCCATAAAACTTGTGCGTAACAACTACCGGCTGAAATGTATTCCGCTTCAGTGGTAGATAATGCAACACTATTTTGCTTCTTTGAAAACCAAGAAATTAGCATATTTCCTAGGAATTGACAAGTATCAGAGGTGCTTTTCCTATCTATTTTACATCCTCCATAATTCACATTCGAGAAGGTGTGCAAACTAAAGCTAGAGTCTCTAGGATACCAAAGTCCTATACTAGGAGTGTCCTTAAGGTATCTAAAGATTCTCTTAATGGCTTGTGGATGTGATTCCTTAGGGCATGATTGAAATCTAGCACATAAGCAAACACTAAACATAATGTCCGGTCTACTTGCGGTTAAATAAAGCAAAGAACCAATCATTGACCTATAAAGTTTAACATCAACACATTTACCTCCTTTATCTTTGTCATGCTTTGTAGATGAACTCATAGGAGTGGATTGGGGTTTTATATTCTCCAATCCAAACTTTTTGAGCATATCTTGAACGTACTTTGCTTAATTGATGAAGATGCCATCTTTCCTTTGCTTGATTTGGAGCCCCAAGAAAAATGAAAGCCCCCCATCATGTTCATCTCAAATTCACCTTGCGTTAGCTTTGAAAATTCTTGACAAAGAGCATCATTAGTAGAACCAAATATTATATCATCAACATAAATTTGAACTACTAATAAATATTTACCTTTTCGTTTCAAAAACAATGTAGTGTCAATTTTCCCTTTTGAAAAACCTTTTTCAATTAAAAAGTTTGACAATCTTTCATACCAAGCTCTAGGAGCTTGTTTTAAGCCATATAACGCTTTTGTCAATTTAAAAACATGATTTGGAAATTTTGAATCCTCAAAACCATGAGGTTGTTCCACATACACTTCTTCTTTTATAAAACCATTTAAAAATGCACTTTTAACATCCATTTGATATAATTTAAATTCATTGAAACATGCAAATGCCAACAACATTCTAATTGCTTCCATCCTAACTACAGGAGCATATGTTTCATCAAAGTCTATTCTTTTTTCTTGAGTATACCCTTAAGCAACAAGTCTAGCCTTGTTCCTCACTATGTTACCACTTTCATCTAGCTTATTCCGAAACACCCATTTCGTACTTATAGTAGACTTATTACTTGGCCTTTCAACTAATGTACATACTTTACTTCTCTCAAATTAATTTAACTCTTCTTGCATAGCCATAATCTAATTTTCATCGGTTAATGATTCTTTAACATTTTTAGGCTCTATGCATGAGATAAATGCAACATAATTACAAATATTCCTAAGAGAAGATCGAGTAGTTACCCCTTTGAATAGATCACCTAAAATCTCTCCATCCTTGACATAGTTGTACTCTCTTGGGTATGTGACTTCCCTTTCTTCAATGGCTAGATTCTTGAAGGCATATTGAGTTTCCTCATCCTTCGCTTCTTCCTTTGATGATGATTATCCCACATCATTTGCATTTATTATACCTATGTCATCATCACAAGAATCCTTCCTCAGAAGAGGATTATCATCGAAAACAACATGAATAGACTCTTATACCACTAAAGTTCTTTTATTAAATACACAATAAGCTTTAGAATTTAAGAAATAACCCAGAAAAATTCCTTCATCACTTTTAGCATCGAATTTTACAAGATTGTCTTTATCGTTGTTTAAAACAAAACATTTACATCTAAAAGGATGAAAATATGCCTAATCTTTACTAGGTTAATAACATAACAAGCGGTATTTGTGGTTCTGCCTAAAAATATTTTGGCAAATTATTTTCACAAAGCATGGTTCTAGCCATTTCTTCTAAAGTTCGATTTTTCCTCTCAACAACTCCATTTTGCTGAAGGGTTCTAGGTGCTAAAAATTTATGGCTAATCCTATTTGAATTACAAAAATCTGTAAATCCAAGATTTTCAAATTCAGTACAGTGGTCACTCCAAACACTTGAAATGGAGTAACCTTTTTCATTTTGGATTGCTTTTGAAAAAGTGATAAAAAAATTTAATGCTTCATCTTTAGTACTTAAAAATATAACCCAAGTAAATCTAGAATAGTCATCAACCAATACAAAAGCATATTGTTTTCCACCCAAGCTAGTTGTTCTAATTGAACCAAAAAGATCTAGGTGGATCAATTGTAATACCTTACTAGTTGATACATCATTAATGGATTTAAAGGAAGCTTTCTTATGTTTACCTTTTGTACATGCATCACAGATTTTATCAAGATTAAATTTCAATTTTGGCAAGCCTATTACTAAATTGCCTTGATTTAGTCTTTGCAAAACACTCATGCTTGTATGTCCTAGTCTCCTATGCCATAACCAACTATCATGTTCATCTTTGGAAACTAGGCATAAGTTAGTCATATTAATTGAATCTAAATGCACCATATAAATGTTTCCTATTCTATGACCAATAAGCATAATCCTATTAGATGCATTGTCAACAACTTTACAATCGTTTGTTTCAAATAAGACAATGTATCCTTTATCACACAATTGACTAATACTTAATAGATTATGCTTTAACTCATTCACATATAATGCATTTTCTATTTGTATGGAAGAGGTATTACCTATAGTACATATACCTTCAATGTAACCTTTTGAGTTGTCACCAAAGGTTACTACCCTTCCATTTTTATCAGTAAGCTCTGTAAACTGGCTCTTGTCTTCGGTCATATGTCTTGAGCCTTCACTATCTACGTACCATGAATTTGAGCTTGTATTTCGTACCTTGAAGTAATGCTCTTTTTCCTACAAATATAGATTAATTTTTTATTTTTGGTACCCAAATTCTTTTGGGTCCATATTCATTAGTCCCTAAAAGCCTAGTCCCATTGGGTATCCATTTGCTTATGATATCCTTATCTTTTGTAATATTAAGAAATTTAGTAACCCATATACTCCTAATGATCTTATCATTCGAGGTTCTTTGGGGACCTCTATGATTGTAAGTTTTAAAACACTTTCTAATATAGTTGGATTTTGAACCTTCTCCTTTTTCAAAATGTTTTGATCTAACTTTATCGAAAGAAGATTTAAGATCATCAATTTTCTTTTGATAATCATACTGACTATTGAAAGTAAGTTTTGCAAATCTGGTTTTTTTCTTTTCAAAATCTTCTATTTTGATTTGCAATTCTTTAATTTTACTTTCAAGATCATTGTTGGTCTTGGATATGAGATCTTTTTCATTTTTCAATTTTGAAATATCTTTCTTGTATTTTGAAAATAATTTCTCATAATCCAAAGCCAACCCATAATATTTCTCTAATAACTCATCAAAAGAATAATCTTCTAAATTAGATGAGTTAGAGGCTACCTGAAAATCCTCCCCGAATGCCATTAATCACAAGTTTAGTACTTCTTGTTCCTCTTCATCGGATGATTCATCATCGCTCCAAGTAGCCACGTGTGCTTTATGCTTCTTCTTTGAAAGACTCTTCTTCTTCAATTGTGGGCAATCATATTTCATATGCCCAGGCTTTTTGCATTCATAATATATGATTGGGTCCTTCTCCTTTGACTCATTTTTGAAACCTTCATTTCGTTGGAATTTTCTTCCTCTATTGGGCTTCATTAATTTTCTGAGTCGTTTGGCAAGTAATGTCGTTTCTCCATCCTCGTCGTCATCAGAGTCACTCTCATCTTTGGTGGATTTGAGAGCAACCCCAACGTTCTTCTTTTTCTCCGTCTCCTTCTTTGTATCGTTCTTCTTCTCGTGATCTACCTCATCTTGAATCAACATTTCATGAGTGAGGAGAGAACCAATGAGCTCATCGAGAGTTAAAGACTTTAGGTCTTTACCTTCTATAATTGCAGTCTTCTTCGATTGTCAAGCTTTTGGAAGAGAATAAATTATCTTTCTCATAAGTTCTCATTAGGGATTATTTCTCCAAAGCCCTTGAGACCGTTGACAATTACCAAAAATCTATCCGTCATAGCTTTGATATCTTCATTTGGTTTCATCATGAAATTTTCATAGCTATGGTTAAGAAGACTAATTTTGGTTTCTTTTACCTCGTCAGTTCATTCATGTGTGACTTCAAGTTTGTCTCATATCTCCTTGGCTGCTGAACAAGATGATATTCTCCCGTATTCATCTGGTCCAAGTGCACAAAAAAAGAATATGGATTGCTTTTGAGTTGAGTTAGAATAATCTCTTCTCTTCTTCACTCCACATTTCTGGTTCTTTGGATGGTTCAGAGTATCCTCTCATCATGATTTTCCATGCTCCCATACCACTAGCTTGAATGAATAACTTCATCGTGTTCTTCCAATAGGCATATTTAGCTCCATTGAAGAAAGGAGGCTTGTTGACGGGCTGAGAATCAAGAATGAAGTCGAAGTTTAATGTAGAGGTCATTGATAACATGAATATCGATTGAACTCTTCCCGGATCTTCTCAATAGGTGGTAAAACCTTCAAATGAGACAAGCTCTAATTCTAATTGTTGAGTCTATCGATTGGATAAATTAGCCAAGAGGGGGTGAATTGATAATTAAAATTTTGGTGGAAGCTTTGACAGAAAATTGAAATAATTTGCACAGCGATTTAGAGTGGTTCGACTTTCTCAACCAAAGTCTACGTCCACTACCTTAGCTATCCACACTAAGGATTTTTCACAAATTCACTAATTTTTCTTTCTTTTGAGGACAAAGAGTAACCTTACAACTCCCTCAAGAATTATACCCCAAATTCTTAAGACACTCTCTTCTCAAAGAGAAACTTATAAATTTTGCAAACTTGCAGAAAAAATCACAAGGTAAGATGTTTGCACAATTCTATAACAAAGAAAGAACACTAAAAAATGAATACAATTTAGCACAAATGGTGTTCTTGAAAGCAAAATGAATATTGAATGGATGTTGGCTTGAATTGCTAAAACTTGATGTTTAAGGCTTTCTCTCTTGTTTTTTTTTTCAATTCTTAATCACCAATGGCTTCAAAACTTGTTTAAATACACCTCATAACAATTCTAGACGTTGGGGGATGATCATGGAGTCAATAGAGTCGTTGTAGTGTGAAATCCACTTGAAAGTTTTATCGGGAGTGTATGGGTATCGATACTCCTTCATAGGGGTATCGATACTACCTATTATAAATTCAAATATTTCAACCGTTGCAATCCAACGGTATCGATACTGGCCATGGAGTATCGATACTACTTTTTAGTGTAGTATCGATACCGTCCAGGGAGTATCGATACTACTATATAAAGTAGTATCGATATCGATCATGGTATCGATACCCAAATTGCATTCTGTTAAAACCTCGGAGTCAAAACCAAAGGGGTAGTATCGGTACCATTGACCATGGTAACGATACTACTATGTATAATGGTATCGGTACCGTGTAGGGTATCGATACCCATTTTAACTTCGATGTTTGGGGGTATCGATACTGTTGAGGTAGTATCGGTACTACCTTGTTGAAATCTAAATTTTGACTCAATTATGGTTCGAAATACTTTGTAAAAATTGTTTTAAAAATATTTAAAGTATAAATCATAAATTTTCATTTAGTAAGGAGTAAAAATTGATATTTGAAGACTTGGAGTAATATTTATAATATTCGAATAATTAAATTGAATATAAATCATAAAATTCATTAACATATTTATTTGTTATATAGAAATATCAAAATGTTTTCAACATAAATAAAAAGGAAATTAAAATAAAATTGGAAATGAAATTAAAGGTATATTATTTAATATAGGCATCATATTATATAGAACATTTATTTACATATATATATTGAATATATACATTATAGCGCGTGGATCATAACAAATATATATGGTAATAATATTTACAAAATACATATGTAATATCTTACATTATATAACAAAAATAAATAAAATGTATAAAAATTAATATAAAACAAACTAAAATATGGTAAGAAATTAAAACATGTATGAAAATTTAATTATATAAAAGGTAATATGCACATGAGGTAGCATAAGGTATAATATTAATATAAGAAAGTAAAAAATATGAATGATATTTAAAAAGAGAAAATACTTTATTAGAAATAGAAAGATATATTCATAAAGCCATTAGTATGAATACAAGTAAACAAATAAATGTGAAGATGGCCAAGTTTAGTGTGGAGATAACAGGGTTAATATAAAAGCAAAATAAAATTAATAGACAGTAATAATAATATTAGAAATTAAAATAAGGAATAAAATACACAACAACAACAAAACAGTAAACAATTTGAATTAAATAAAATAATAAAAATGATTAAATTGTAACTAAAATAGAAATATTAGATCAAATTCAATACAATAGAAAAGCAAAGCATCAGTGATCAAATTGTGAAAACGCGGGTAACATAAAGGAACCTAAAGCTAATTTTCTATTTTCCTAAACCACCATAAATTAATGAAATATAAAAAAGACAAATAGCACAAATAGGACATGTGTTCGAACAAAATAATAAAAATAGACGAGTATGTGACTAACTTGTAAATTCGTACTAAAGTTGGAGTGACTTATATGCTATTTACCCACGGGATCCAGAGCCTCAAAACGACGTCGTTTTCATAGGGATATAAATCTTGAAATTAAACAAAAAAAAAGTTATTTCCCATTTGTATTAAAAAAAATCTCTCTTCTCCTTCCTCCTCTCTTCACCGGAGTTCACGTTTTCTAGAAACCGGCGACTCTCCACTGCAATGGCTGCCACTGATTGGCACCGATCATCGCTCGCCAAGGACAAAAGAGGGAGATGCTACTACCTTCCTAAGCCTTTTCACACCCTGAGTACAGATCCGGGCTCAAATTGGCCTAAACCCCTTTTTATCGTCGTAGATCTACAAGGAAATCCTCGGTTTTCATGACTCTAACGGCCCCTTTTCTTTTCTTTATTTTTTGGTTTTGTTTCAAATGGGTTCTCAGTTTGTGGGTTTTCGAGTGTTCGAGAAAAGGTTTTTCTTTCTCACCTCTACTTTTGTTTGTTAAGAATAGAGAAAACGATTCATTGCTTGTATTTTCTGTTTCGTAAATGATAGAAAAGAAATCACGTTTCCATTTCTTTCGAAAAAATGGGTGAAGAACCTTGTAATGCTTCGATCTTTTCGAAATTGAGGGGAAGATCAACCCCGGTTTCATTTTCTTGTGGGGTTTTTATAAACCTATTTCATTACAGAAAACGAATATTCAAAGAATCTACAGCTCATCCCTTCTGAACCATTCTTTTTTCTGTTAAATATACCAAACTGAATAACCAAAATTATTCTCTTGGCATGCATTGCAGGAATCAAGAGTTTGATGTGGAGCATCTTGGAAGTTGCTAGAATATAACACAACTGGGGCGTGAAAGGCTTGGGCAATAGTTAACGACGGCAGAGAGCTTCTTCGTTGGCTAGGGTTTGACATTTCTCATATGGGTTTAGCATGTGGGCTAATTGGGTTTCAAGTTTAGATCATATGGGTTAACAGAAATGTAAAATGGGTTTTTGGTAAAATCGGGTTGTTTTGGAATTGTTTTGGGTTTGTAAGTGTAATCAGATTAAGCCTTTTAAAGTAAATGGTTTGGGATATGGTAGATTGGTCACAATAGAATATTAAAATTATATGAATTATAAATGGGATACCAGATTATAGGTTTAACGTTTGGGTCGTGGGTTTGCAACGGGTCCGAGTTTAATAAAATTGGGCAATTTGGTTGTGTAAATAGATTTAATGGACATTTGAATTTTTTTGGACTTCATTTTTTTCACAATGCTACATGAGTGAAACCATCTAAATTTCCACTTATAATTTTGGCCACCCACAACTACCATTTGTAATTCCTTTAAGCAAGCCTTTCAAGTGATTTAGAGCTTTCTCAACCCACATGTCACAAACCACTCTTCGTATTTGCAATTAGAATCTTCAAATGGGTCTTCGATTGCCTTCAATTTGATTTGAATTAAGTTACCCGGATAAAATTAGGTTATGACAGCATTGTTGTAAGTTTTTTGGATGGAGCCATTGAGAGAGGAAAACTTGCTAAGTTAATGTTAGATGCATCGATCTTATTTTTGTGAGAACGTTAATTGCATGATTGAGTTTAACTTTCCCATAATCTTTACTTGAGCCTATCCACTATTTTTCATTGCCACTGTTGTGATTCCTTCATCCTTTCATATTTTTATTCTTGTATTTATTGTACTTTAATATTTTTTTCTTTGTTCACAACACCTTCTACACAATTATATTATTTTATTTAATTTTATGACAATTCTTTGAGTAATACTAGTCTCTATGAATACGATACTCAGTGCATTAATTTGCATCCACTTTATTACTTGATACGATAATATATGCTTGCACTGAACACTATTACATTTATTTAAAGAATCACAATCTACCTGCAACCTTGACAATACACCATTTAGTGAGTGCAACGGTCTCAAATTCTCAAAGTATTATATTCTTCGAAAGCACTTACTCCGTGAACTTAATATAATTCATGTTTTGGTTTAATGCATCAATCAACAGAATATTGATTGTCAATTTCTTTAGCGCATTAATAAATTTCTTGAATTGTTGATCCTCCTTGGTTTTCTTGAATTGTTGAGGAAATAGAAGTGGAGGCCTTGAATTATATTGCACTGGCAGTGTTGTTGGCATTGTTGGTGGCAATGTCTCAGAATTACTCTTTACCTTACATCCTTTGTTATGACATTTATTGCTGGTGTCTCGATTTCCACTTCCAACTTCTTGCCTTTAGATTACTATCCATGTCTCTTATCATCCTCTTTTTTGTTTTCATTAATTAATTTTCCAAGGTGGAGTCCACTACGTGTTGTGATGGCTTTGCAATGCTTATTGCAATAAGCTTTCCATTGAATTTTCTGAACTTCAATATCACTTGGCAATGCACCTTGTGGTATGTTTCTCAATGCATTGGCCAACTGTCCTATTTGATTCTCCAATGCTCTCAACGATGCTAACTGAATTTGAATCACATACCTCTAGGCTTTTTAAATTACATGACTGCCCTTGATAGCTTTTCTGGTTGTGATATTGTTGTGGCTGCACCACCTGATGATGTGACTGTTAATGTTATAACATTGGTTGCTACTGAGTATACTATTGTTATAGATAATGTTGTCGTGTTTTCCCAAAATTTGATTGTAATGTCGTATTAGGGTTGGCTATAATATGACTTCTCCAAGATAAGTTGGGATGATTTTGAAGTTAGCATTGTAGGTGTTCCTATATGCATTAGCATTATCATTCCTGTTGTAATTCCTTACAAAATAGATATACTCGGGGTTTTGTGGACATTCTTCAAAATTATGGTTATCACCATAATAAACACAATTAAAAAAAGATGTAGCTTTTACCTCATACATACCTCTAGGCTTTTGCATTTTTTTTTCATCATTTCAGCCAATGCTATTACCCGTGTAGTCAGTGAGTTTAGAGCATCATTGTGCACTATCGCAACAACGCATCTTCCCGACATGATCCTTGTGTTTGGATATTGATAGTCATTGTTGGAGATCCTCTAATGGATATCGTATGCTTCATTGTAAGATTTATCCAACAATACTCCATTAGTTGATGCCTTCATAACCATTCTCGTTTGTATATTAAGACCATTGTAGAACATCTTCATTTGTGTCTAGTGTTAGAAACCATGCATCACGCATTTGCACAACAAATCCTTAAAATGCTCTCAGGCTTCATAAAGGTTTTCATCTTCTATTTGCTTGAAAAAAAGTGATATCATTTCTCAGCCTTGCATTTATTTTGGAAGGGTTGAATCGTAGCAAAATGTTTTAGGCAAGATCATTCCATGATGTTATAGTAACAAGTTAGATCAAAATCGCTAAGATAATGCCCAATCAATTGTCGGCCACAATTCTCACGGCTTCAACACGCTTCTCGTCTAAGTGTTGTTTTCCCTAAGGAGTTTAGGCTTCCCTGGTTAGCGGTAAGAGAGAAAAATAAAAGTGTATATGAAAATTAGGGTTTCTAATGGTAAATAAAGTGTGTAAAAATATTATATTTATAGCATCCCAAAGTCAAACTTCCCACCTCCTTGAGCGTATCAAGCTTAAAAAGAATATTTTGTTTTAGCTTTAACATCTCTTTCCTTTCTCCTAGCTCTCAATCACAATCATGAACAATTTTTTTCCTCATTAAGGTTGATATGATTTTAGTTTTAAAGAGATGTATTGTTAAGATTTTGAGTCACAATTACAAACCATAAGGAATAGGTGGGTCTCGCAGTGATGAACTCAACTCGGATTTCTTAAATGCAACTCAGAAACCTGCAAGTTGACAATCAACATTTAATTCTTTGAACTTTTTTCTTTAATGGGGCAAATCCTTTTGGACAAAAAGATACTCAGTTATACTTCCATTTTTCTTTTTGGGAATTCGAAGATCCCAAAAACAAAAGTGAAGTTCTTTTTTTTTTGTCAAAAATAGAAAAGGAAAATATGCTTGATTGAACAACTGACATAATGTCTCCTAATTTTTCATCTTTGATAGAGAGAATTACAATATCAAAGATGATTCGAAAGAAAAATTATTATGTACGTATATGCTCAAGGTGATGGTGTCCTCCCTGTAAACTACTTGTAGTCTTTATTTCTATTATTTCCTCCTACTTGATTTGATCCCCTGTCCTTGTTGTTCAGTTTTTCTTTGTATATATGTTGTAATCACCATTTTTTAATTACTATAACCCTGGAAGATTATTGTTACATCTACACCCATAGGAATCTAAATATTCTTGTTAAGATCCTCTCCTATATTGCATTGTATGCACGAGTTGATTGCTAACTATCTAAATTTGAAACAGAAATTAGTGTTATTCAAACAAGGCTTATATTATAAATAGGTACCTACAATATATTCTTTTTTTCATCTAAGTTTCTAAAATATTTTTTTGGATCAAAATAAGTACGTAAACTTTTTTTTTATCAAAATAGGTACCTAAAGTATTTTTAATCAAAATAAGTACCTACAGTATTCAATTTTTTCATATAAGTTATAAAAAAGTTAACATGTGACATTAATTAAAGAATATTTTAGGTACTTAGATGAAAAAAATTGAATACTTTGGGTACCTATTTTTTGACCAAAAAATATTTTAAGTACCTATTTTGACCAAAAAATATTTTAAGTACATATTTTAACCAAAAAGATAAATTTAGATATTTATTTTCATAAAAAATTACTTTAAGCACTTAAATAAAAAATGTGATATACCTTATATACTTATTTGTGATATAAACCGTTTTTTGTTTTAGTAATATTATATCTAAAGATGTTTTGTTTTCTATATTTTATAAAATTAAAATTTAATTTATTAATAGGATTAATTCAAATAATAAATAGTTCGATATCATTTAAATATATTTTAATTTGAGATCTTATATATGCAAAAAAAATTGTAAATCAATACGAATTAATTAGGAGAAAATGTTTGAGAATTGAGAGGATAACAAATTTTTATTTTCATTTGTTACAACCAATTAGATTTGTGTTGTGACATTTGTAATTTCCTGAAAAATATTTGTGAATTTGGGCACTCGTGGTGGTCTAAAATACCACGTTGTTTAGATTTCATCCCCTCATCCACGTTCCTAATTTCATTACATATTACCCTCTTTGCGTTATCTCTTCCACTCCCAGCATAACCTAAACCTACAGTACACTCTGCAACAAACGCGCTTCATTTCTAACCAAAACTTTTTTCCAGACAAACAAACGCTACTCTCTTATAACAAGTCATTTCCTACTTAGAAAACCCTAAGCCATCATTCCGTCTTCTCACAGTACTTGTTTTAAAAAAGAAAATCAAATCTCGCTTTTAGCATCTCGATCTCCGCCTTTTTTACTACTTTTAAGAAGAAAAAATCGTATATTTGTCGAATCGACTTTTTTTTTTAATTTGAGGCGAATAGGGAGAGATGGTGAGAGGAGGAAGCAGGAGAGACGAAGTATCTATGGTGATCAACAACACCAACGTGTTTGCGGCTCTCGAAACTCTAAGGAAGAAGAAAAAGTCTGACAAGGACCGAGGTTCCTCTAAAAAATCTTCTTCCAAGTCTCAGCAATCGAAAAAAGAACCCGAGCAGCAGGTCTTTTGGGCTCCGGCGCCGCTCACTGCCAAATCGTGGGCCGATGTCGATGATGAGGACGATGATGATTATTATGCTACAACCGCTCCTCCTCAGTCCGTTTGGGGACCCTCCGAGTCGTCTCAGGCTCATGAAGATAAGACAGTCAACGTTGAGGTGAATTAAATTATTGGTTAAACGATCAATTCTCTTTGTTTTCTTTTCTATTTGAATCCTATAGAATCAGTTGGCGTAAATTTTTAAAGTTGAAGTTGGATATTATCTTGTCTTTATTTGAGTGATTGTGGATGATTATGTTATGGGAAATTGTGGAACGGAAGCAGTGTAAATGATGATTGGACATGAACTTTTTTTCACCCAATAATTTGACCAATGGTTTTATAGCTAAACCTGATGGCATAATTTTCTATTGATTTGGCCCGAGGTCCAGATGTTTGGGCTCTTATATTATACCTCGGATTGAATTATTGTATTCTTCAACTTTGTTGCTATTTTGGTTTTTATATTGTTAATTATTTTTAGTAATAGCTGTTCATATGAGAATGCTTCTATTATCCCTTCAGTGTTGCTAGAAGTTTTTCATAGAAATTCACAAGATGATGAATCGTGCTGAATGGTATTTATGGGAACTCCAAACTTTTCCAGGAGACTGGTAGAGTTGGTCTATGCCATTAAATATTTTCCAAAGTAAAATTATTAGTACAAAAAATATATGGATCTGTTCACTTGAAGTGAAATAAAATTATGCAAGTTCATGATGAAGACTGGACATTTTGTTTATCCTTAGAATGCTTTTTTTTCTGGAGGATGCTAAATATTCTGATTTATGTACGAAGAAAGGAATCATGTTAGCATTACCCATTAAGGAACCTTACTCTGGAAAAGAAATAAAGGAACTTACATTTGATAAATGGAACTAATGCCTGATGGAACTGAGGTGAAAAATGAATTTATTGGTATCTCTTCATAGAAGAGTTGTTTTTCTTCCTTTTATTTTTATGTTCTATTATCATATTATAGAAATTGTGGGTGGTGTATCCTAGCTTCATTTGTTCGTCTTTATATTTTATTATAATTCAATAGAGTTCATTACTATTTACTAGTAGAATGGTGCTTACAGCACTTGAGGATCACTTGGTTGTAAGCTTCCACAAATCTAGACATTTATGTTATGTTATTGACTTTCTCTCAAGGAAACACCACTCCTGCCATATCGTTTGATGTGGATATTGCTATATCTTTCTTTTTCTTTTTCGACAGATTATATAGGAACAATGGTATATTTTGCCATTACTGTAGTTTGATTTTGGAACTTTAAAGATTTCCTCCATTTCTTCTTACATCAATAGCTTAAATCTTTAAGGTGCCAGATTTTATATTATTCCTCTCTTGCTGTAAGTGGAACTTTATCAAATGCTTCTTGCAATTTAAGGTTGAAGAAGCAAGGGATGAAAAAAGTGGCATAGTTGTGTGAATAAGAGAATGCCATATAAGATATAACATTGTGACTACTGTTATTAGCAGAGATCCAGATTGTTTTTCTTGTGGGCCCTCCCAAGTCTCAGGTCCATTTATGCTTTTGTTATTCTGCCAATAGGATGAATCCTTTGAGCATAAATTGTTTGTCCTGTTAATTTGGATGGCTATAGTTGATACGGGATGAATGATGGAAATTAGTCTGCGTTTTGACAAGGTATCTCTTATTAGTCATTAACTTTTTATTTGATCTGGGATGACAGGATAGTGAGAGCGAAGAAGATATTTTAGATGAAGGTGATGAAGATATAGAGGAAGATCATGACCATGAACCAGAGGTTCAGGTACATCCAGAGCCTTTACCAAAAACGGCTCCTGAAGTTCCTGCACCACCTAAGGAGCCGGAAAGACAACTTTCAAAGAAAGAGAGGAAGAAAAAGGAACTTGCTGAGCTGGAGGCTCTTCTTGCTGATTTTGGAGTTACACAGGAGAGCAATGGCCAGGACGAGTCACGTGGTAATTTAACCAACTTAGCGCTTCAATTACTTCCTTTAGTACTCTCTAATTATTTGCTTCAAACATTGTTCCCCTAGTTTTGGTGGAAAGTAGGTGTTTTTGTTTTTTATTACTTCTGTCGTGCCTCAAAAGCAGTAGAATCATATCTTAGATGGTTTTGTTTGACAAACAATATTTGACTATTCAAGTATTGTCTTTTGGGATGTAGTACACGACGACCTTAAAGTTGTTTGTGTCCAAGCTTGAAAATCTGAAAATCTATCTCTCGAGTGAATGTATTCAACCTTTTTTATATCTACATGTTATCCTTTTTAAGGTTGTGTTATTTGCTTAGTTGTAAAAAAGTACTGTACCTGATGAAGATGGCTTTTCTAGTCCAGAACAATTCCGATGCTCAAATATGTGTACATTGGAAGTCTCTTTTGAGCTAGATCGTTATCTCTTATGTCTGCAGTTGTTGCACAAGAAAAGAAAGATGGAGAGGGAGAAGAGAAGGACAATCCTCCAGGAGAGTCTAAAAGTGCCAAGAAGAAGAAAAAGAAGGATAAATCGAAGGAGGGTAAAGAATCACAGGATCAACCAACTAGTACAGATGCCACCAACGGGCCAGATGAAGCTGCTGGAAATAAACAGGTTGAGGAGGATGCATCAGCTGTTGATGTGAAAGAGCGGCTAAAGAAGATGGCATCAATGAAGAAGAAAAAATCTAGTAAAGAGATGGATGCTGCTGCAAAAGCTGCTGCACAAGAGGCTGCTGCAAGAAGTGCAAGGCTTGCTGCTGCAAAGAAGAAAGAGAAGAACCATTACAACCAGCAGCCAGTGCGGTAAAGTCCCCCTTTTTGGTCTGCATTACATATACATATGAAATACACGGTGGGCTAAAGGATGACTGTTTCACTTTTATTTGAAGACTAGAAGAAAGTTTCATCTGTTTTTGCTTTTTGGATCTTATTGTTGCTCGGTTATCATGGATTTGGGACAAATTATTGTTTTTTTTTTGGCTAAAAATTCTTCATTGGACTACATTTGAAAATGTTTTGTATTACATTTTCTTGCTGATAAGTTTTTGTGCATGGGACAATTATATGCTTGATGTGGCGGAACAAATCCTGCTATTAGTTACTATTATCGGTGAGAATCAGCACTTCTGTCTTGTCACTAATTACTCATTTTCACATGCAGCGTCATGTGGCTCATAAGCTGATATTGTTCACTTTAGTTGTGGGTATTGTTGTCTTTGGGTGTCTTCTGGCCCCTCAAGTCTTTGCCAAAAATGAACCTGTCTTTGCCAAAAATGCACCTGTCCTCACCAGTTCCGAAAATCAGACTTCTTGCATATGTGTGTCCTCGGGGACCATGCTGCGGGATGTAGTGTGCAAAAATGAAAGCACCTGATGAGTTGGTGATTCGTGGCAACTTCTAGGAGGTCTATTGGCACCTAGTCCCTATGAGAGGTCTAGGTTTTTCTGTTAAGTTGGATTCAATGGGTAAGGAAAATAAGATGGGTGCAGTCGATACTTGGGTTGGATACGGGAAGCTAAAAACAGATGTACAGGAATAGAACTGCAGTATCGGCCCGTGAGGAGGTTACACAGTCATGTGTCGTTACTTTGGTTGGTAAAATAATGTGGCACATTCATTTGTCAAGAAATTGGCAATGTTTTTCTTACACACTTGCCACATATTCTAAAGTAGGTTTAACTGAAAATTAAATATTTAAATGGTAACTCTTTTTGTTTTGTTTTAAGTATCTAGCTTTTTTTTATAATGCTTAATGTTTTATGTTCCTATTAGTTTAAGGTCTATTGTTAACATCCATTAAAAATGTCAAATGAATGTATGATACATTACATAAATTTTAACTTTTTTTAAAAATAAAGTTTTTATTTTTATTTTTTCAAAAATTCAACTTTTAAAATTCACTATTTCTAAAAAAAAAAAACTCTGAAATCTCTAACTTTCCCCCTACTACTTCATCTTGTAATAATGAAGTATAATTCACGACTCAATGTTGGAGTGAAGGTGCACATATGAAATGTGTTAATCAAATCATATGTTATACAATTGTTTAAACCAATAATTTCAAACGAAAACAATACTTCCTTTTAAGCATGAAGCCATTCAATGAATTTTTTGTAAAACTATTTTATGTATCATATATTTAAAATATTTTATAATATATATTTACAAAAAATAAATAAATAACAATATTTTATTTATTTTAAGAATAGGTGAATTTCGCTATATGTTAACCTCGTTGCGTTTTCGTCAACAAACCTTCCTCAAATTCGGAATTCAGCCAGATGAGCAACCCATTGGTCATTGCCGATTCTTTCTGTTAAAAAGAGAAAGAAAGGGAGGAAAACATTCAAATGAGGAATCAAGAACAACGGAGTCGCTAGCATTCTCAAATTTTCATGCATTACTTTTCCAGGTTTTTTTTCTCTACCTAAAAACCTGAGGGTTTTTTTGTTTGTTTGCAGAAACATATTGGAAGTTTTATGATTGTTTTGGAATGTTTGGAAACTTTAAGGTACTTTAAATTGAAAGCACTAAGAATAAAGAGGTTATTGGTCCCCACAGAAATGAGTGTATGAGTTGAAGACGAGAATGAGTTTCATACTCACTTCCCCATTTCTTGGAATACCACTTGGATCTTCTTTAAGTGGTCAAAGAAGCAATGTAGATTGCATTGTTTTTAATAGAGGGAAGCTCTTTAGAAGAGCAACACGCAAGCGTGTATCCTCTAAGAAGCAGAATGATTGGATCAAGCGAGCAACCAGATTTTCCCTTTTTTATGGGAAAAACATTGAGTTGTTTAATAAAACTATTGGATTGAGAAATTGGTTTGTAGCTAAAGGTCTTAAGAAACCTTTTGCTGGGAGTAAGGTTCTACTGAGTTCATTGTCTCCATGGTGGAAAGAGGGTTTACTGTTGGTTAGATGCTCCGTTCTCACTGCTGTTTTGTCTGGTGTGTGTTTATTGGTTTGGAATGGACAGAAGAAAGCTAAAGGTTTTGTGGAAGCAAAGCTTTTGCCTTCAGTTTGTTCTGTGCTTAGCGAATACATACAGAGTGAGATTGATTTTGATAAGTTTAGGGGAGTTTCTCCATTAGGTATCACATTGCAAGCATGCTCTATTGGACCTCACTGCGAAGAGTTTTCTCGTGCTGAGATTCCCAGTATAAAAATTCTTGTCCGGCCTTTTGCAAGTTTGAGGAGAGGCAAGATTGTAATAGATGCAGTTTTGTCTCATCCAAGTGTGTTTATTGCTCAAAAGAAGGATTATACTTGGCTGGGGATACCCATTTCGGAAAATAGTCCACGGAAGCATTTATCTACAGAGGAAGGGATTGATTATCGTACTAAAAGCAGGAGGAATGCCAGAGAGGAATCAGCTACTCTCTGGGTTAGAGAGAGGGATTATGATGCTAGGAAAGCAGCAGAGATCTGAAGATGACACAGTTAAAGGATAGGTCCCTCAGCTGAAATGACAAGCTCAAACTTTCATGCATGGATGAGAAGATGCATTGGAGGGATCATCATTGTGTAGACGCCAGTGTTGATTATGACACAAAGCATGCAGAATTAGGGAAATCATGGTATAAAAATTACAGGTTCAGGGCTGACATTGTGGTCAAAAGTTATACAAGGACTTAAAAGGAGTCGATTTAAGAAAAAGTTCAATAGGAGTGACACTTCTTCTGCCAGTGTAGCTGCCAAGAGACATTCTTGAGCGTAGTGCATCAGCAGCACTGACATATTTCCAGGCTCTGTCCCTAAAGGACTCTGGTGATTATTCAGGGGCATCTGGAACTTATGATTTATCAGTTCTTAATACCCTATTGGTTAAAAATGGGGATGATTCTAGTGCTGGAACTTCTGTTGACATTAGTAGTGCTAAAGGAAGTTTACTCAGTTATAACCAGCATGGATAACAAAGTGAAAATAAAGAAAACCGATGTACTAACAATAATGACACTTTTGGAAATATCCATTTCTCACGACTGTTGAAAGACTTAGTGGATTCACAAAAGTTTGCAAAATTTTCCTTATGTTGGAAATACTAGCGGAGATGCTAAAACCATGGGTTCTAAAGTAGATGGGGAGGACTTGTTTTATGATGCTGTAAATATGAATATGGATGAGAAAGCATCCGAGGGTGAAAATAGTCATGCATCTCCTTCTACTTTCATTAAGCCTGACCACACTCCTTTAGCATACCATTCAGTCACATTTTGGCCATTGGGCTTGAAATTTAGACTGCCTTCTTTTCCTGACTACATAGGGAAACAGGTTTCCCATTTCTTATCTGGATCCTTTCGAAAGCTTAAATTTGTTGTGGCCCCAAAGGTTGAAAATATTATTGCAGAGCTTGTTGGTGGGGTAGATGTGATGCAAACTGAGGGCATCTTGAGGACACTTCCAGTTACTGTGGATTCTGTCCATTTCAATGGTGGAACACTGATGCTGCTAGCATTTGGTGACAGAGAGCCCAGGTGCGAACTCCTCTGCTACCCTTTTGCTTCATGCATATGTACATTATTTTCATATATTTTTATGATTTCTTACTTATGTACCTTGGACCAGCAGTACAACTTTTCCTAGTTATTAATAGTATTACATAAAACCTTTTGACTCTTAATTCTATGTGGAATACAATATATACACACACACATAAGATCAAATGATTTTCACAGGGTAATTGATAGAGGAGAAGAAAACAAACCCAAAAATGATAAGCCTTTAGGCAAGGGAGCTTTGCTCTCTTGTGGCATTTTGTCTCTTTCACAAGTACTTAATTAGTTTAGCTACATTTGGAAACTTCTTGTGGTTCAGTTTAATGCATGTTGTTGGTTTCCTCTGAATTCAGGCCTAGAGTCGGTCAGATTTGCTGAATTCAGTCCTGTGGTTATCCAAACAAAGTATTTGAAACGTTTTGAAATAGGAGATTCACTCTTGTAGTACAATCCTTCCTTGAAATAATCCATATACACTTAGTCAATTAGTTTTTTTGTCTATGGGTGCATTTACCACATCAAGTGGAAGTTTTAAGCAAGTGATTCTCTCTGTTATTCCCATCTTTTAAAATGGTTGATATTGTTTGTAGAGAGATGGAGCTTATCAGTGGATATGTGAAGTTCCAAAATCACTATGGTCATGTGCACGTACAACTCAGTGGCAACTGCAAAACTTGGAGATCAGATTTGGTGTCTGAAGACAGTGGTTGGTTGTCTACAGATGTTTTTGTTAATATTTTAGATCAGAAATGGCATGCAAAATTAAAAATTTCCAACCACTTTGTTCCGGTAAGATATAAAAATGATGCGATGATTAACCTCTGTCTGCATTTGGTTAAGCATGAGCTTGATATATGGTTGTCTTGATTGTCTTTTCCTACAGCTTTTTGAAAGAACTTCAGAAATTCAAAGTCACTGGTGAGGTGCTTTTCTGACTTTACCTTTTTTATAAATAATAACATAATTGTGCGTCTTTTATGGTATTATATAAAACTACTTTTAACATTTTGTTCTGTTGGCTGCAATATGGTTAATCAAGTCATTTTATACTCATTCTGATACCATGTTCAAAGTTGCCTTTCTGAGTGACTAGTAATATACCTATTTGTTGTTTATTATCTCTTTTGTCCGTTTTTCTATTGACTTTTGTGTACTTAAAATTCATTGTTGACTTCATATAAGTTTCTGAACGACTTCCATGTTTTGCTTTTAATAGCATGACAGATGAAGGATGGGGTAGATGTATTAGCATCATAACTCTGGTGTTAGCTTATGGAGTGGCTGATTTAATTTTAATATTTGAGCTTGCCAGGGATTGAACCGGACCACCAAGAGTCCAGCATTCTATGAACAGACCTGATGACTGTTGGCTCATAGAATGGTTGATATTTATGAGTTTAGCAGCATGATTTGAGTCCATCCTACCCTGCCTATGGAGGGACAAGTTTTATGAATTGACACCATGGTATCAGATAATATCATTTTAAGCTTTAGAGCTTCTGTTTCCTGCCTTAATAAGTTGCAAATTTCTTTCAAGTTTTGTGACTTTTTTCTATGAAGGAAAACAAATCTTATATAAGTGAGCTAAACAAATAAAATTTAAAGATATTTTTAGAATTTAATTCAGATTGGTTCAGTTTCAACGGAACTTGGTCCGATTTCTAAAATCTCAGTATATTGTCTATCAATGGATAGTTCTTGTTTCCCCAAACTGAAGTGAACCATATTGTTACCGCTAAACTCAGTTATTGACCATCAACCAATGGTTATCTTCTCCAAAAATTAAATTGAATGATACCATTATCACTTCTATCTAATTTTCATACTAGGACTTACTGGTCGATATCTATATACTGGTCAACTTTGTTGAGGACTTTATTCTGCTATGGAGGGAAAAAGAATTGAATACTGTAGTTACAGTGAGAAGTAATGATTGATTGATAGATATCCTGGTCAACTTTGTAATTGCAGGTTCACTTGTGCATGTCAAGAGGGGAGACTTTTCCCAATCTTCATGGACAACTTGAGGGTTGGCTTTTCAAATGTATGATTCTCCATCATGCTTTTCTGTATATCCTCTTTCATCTTCTCTATACCATTACCTGCTTCCATATCAATTCAAATATTTCCTGTAACACACCAATGAACTTAGCAGTATCTAGTGGTAGTTAATACTGCAAAACAAATATTTATGTATGAACATACAACTCATTATTGTATATTGTTGCATGGTTTTTAATTTACCATGTTCTGTATACTTAATGCCCATATGATGCATGATTAATTTTTGATAATGTGGTACCGGCACTGGAAAAACATTATTTTTTCTGGGTTGCTTGCTTGTTTGATATCTGAAAGTCAATTTTATGTATTTGTTTCATGGTTCAGACTTTTCTATGTTTTCTAAAGTTACCGTGAACATGATGCAAAAGTACTTCATTTCTGTTTTGATGTTTTGTCGAGATACTCTTGAATGTTTTGTGAGTTTTAGAGAGGAGTTTTCTCTGATTTTATTTCACTTGAATACAAAAGAAGAATTCTTCCTAATTTATAGAACTCTAGAGCCACAACCCTAAGCAAAATCCTTTAAAAAACTAATTTAGAGATAAGATAGAATCTTATCCTTTAGGAAGATAAGACTCAGATTTTAAATTACTAACTAACAAATATGCATGGCATCTATAATCTACGTGTTTTAGTTTCTTTTAGGTGCTTACAGCCTACGGGTATGCTCCAGCCTTTATGATTAGGGCATTAAATGATTCATACCTTCACGGAGGTGTTATAATTCGATCAACTTACCATAACTAGAGTAGGTAAGTGTTCTGTGTTTGTAGTTTTTATGGACTAAAGAGTGGGATAAAGAAAAGAATTTGATTCTTGTATTTGTCTTACTTGGATGTTGAAGAGCAGAAGTGTGTGTGCAGTTGATAATTTCCTCAATAGTGAATTCTTATTTTCTTTTTCCTTTTCTTTCTCAATTGCTAACAAAAGTTGCCCAACTTTGTAGCCTAGGGGACTCACCTCTTGTTCAGGTGCACTGTTTTTCTCTCAAACTTTAGCAATCCAATTCTAGTGTAGGACAAAAGCTATAGGCTTGGGTCTTGACTTTTTGTAATATGCGAATTGCAAGAATGCTCTTACAGATGTCTACACCATCCTTTGTTACTGGGGCAAAATGAGATTACTTTTTTAGTCTGGGTGGTATTATGGGGATATGGTTTTCTTTAACTTTAATGTTTCGCTTCTCCTGTCGTTTTACAACCAGAAGTGGTTGAAGTAGAGTTAGTTGAAAGGTTTTTCTTCAAGCAATTGTGTTCAAAGCATCTGATAAAGATGGTCTTGTACCACAAAATGAACTTATTTGCACCTATAATTGATCCAGGAAAGGAGTGGCCGTTTTTCATGAGGACATGGTTTTTTCTTTTACAGGACCTTTCGGCAAGTTTATGTTTCCGAGGTCAGCGAATATTCCTGCATAATACAAGTGACTGGTTTGGCAGTGTTCCTTTAGAAGCTTCTGGATATTTTGGCATCCATCCTGAGGAAGGAGAGTTCCATCTGATGTTTCAGGTATGCCTTCACATATATTCTGGCCAGACTTTATTCAATGTTTTGAGAACGTGGTTTCTGAATTGACCTGTGTTATTACACTGAAAGAACTTATATTTTTCGTCATACTAAAACTGATGCTAATATACATTGCTAAAATGAATATGGATTTGAATGTTTATGCAGTTGAACTATTGGATAATTTTCATGTAATTGAAAAAGTGGAAATCCATTAGTTTGATGGCATACTATTTCTCTTTCTTGAGCATACTATTTGTTAAGTAATGTTATCCATATCAGTCAAGTCTGGGCTAAGGAACATTGTTTAGGTTGGGCTTCTTCTCACTTCTGATTTGGTTTCAAGTAGGATAATCAACTTAGCATGAGAGCCCGAGCTTTTTGTTGCCAAATTCTTTTGTTATTTATTTCATATTTACTCTTTGTTGTAAAAGAGGTAGGCTCATTCTATTTGTGTCAGTAGTTAATATTGTGCCTGCATGCTAGTGGGATTGTTTGTGGTGTTTTATTCATATTGGTCGATTGCCTACTGCTAATTGATTTATGTATGATGTTTGGCATGATCTTCACGTCCAATAAAAAATGATCTTCCCATGAGTTTTCTGCCCCTTTAGTTGATATCATATTGAAGACATCTTGAATCGAAGTTCCTTTTTACTCCACGAGAAGATAAAGTTGTTATACTATAAACTGTTAGCCCTGATTTATTACTTTTTAAAATTTTCATTTTTTCCTGAGTTAGTGGTAAGGGTGCTACCATTTCTTATAAAAACCAATTATAAAGTTCCTTTTTCTTTGGTGACAACTTAGTATTCTTCACCAGTTTTCTGATTGTGTCACCATCTCTTTATTTCCAGGTTCCATGTGTGGAAGTAAATGCTCTGATGAAAACTTTCAAAATGAAGCCTTTGTCATTTCTGGTATGCATGTTATCATCATTGTAACTTTTCTAACTGCTACCATCACCATTCTTAGTTATTTTGTATGACATGTTTTGTGGGACTTTTTCATTTTTATCAAGTGATGCCTCAATTGTTATTATGGTCATTGTCTTTATCATCTTCTTCCTCATTAATTAGATCTAATTAGTGTAGTATATTTTATTTCCTCCACTTATATTTCTATTCTGTTATACTTCTTGAGGAATTTAGTAATATGGTTCTCTTATCTCTCAATTTACTGTACCTGCTTTCTATTATGATTGCAGTTGGCTGGTTCGGTGACGGCTATGTTCAACTATCAAGGTCCACTGACAGCTCTTACTTTTGTGGGGAGTGGAATGGTTTCTAGAAAGATATCTTACTCGGTTTTTTATGTCCCTTCATCCTCTGCATTTGAAGCAATGTTGAAAAACAAGGAGGCTGGTGCAGTGGCAGCATTTGACGGTATTCCATTATCATATCTGTCTGCTAATTTTACCTTTAACACTGATAACTGTGTATGTTGTTTTAAATAGACAAATTTGTGTGTTAAGATGAATTTCTCTTTGAATGTTAATGCAGTGGATAGCTCTTTTCTGAATTCCGTGTCATATGTGATAGGTTGCCGACTTGTATGGCATCAGAGCTAGTATGGTAGATGGTGGGGAAATTCGAGGGGCAGGAAATGCATGGATTTGTCCAAAGATATTTTTGTAATTTTCTTTTCTTGCCCAATTGGCTAGGCTAAGAGAACACTTGATTGTCATTGGATTAGTTCATGTTGAATGTATCTCCATTCTACTTCATTCCTTTTGTCTTGATCTCTTTGTTGGCTATTATATCTTTGTTGGCTATGATATCTGAAATTTGCTCTTATTGTCTGGACTTTCATGGTTGCTTATTTGATTCTTCTCATTGTTGGTCTTATTATAACGAATTTTATTTACTTTTATATCTTCTAATCCAATTTTTTGTAATTTGTTTTGTCCGGATGGATGTCATTTTTTAATATCTTAGCTTTTGTGTTCCCTATAACTAGACAGGGAAGTGGAAATACAAATAAACTAATATATTTAAAAGTCATTTCTGATGTGAAATTACTTAAATCCACAGGGTGAGGAAGATAATACAACAATGGATTTTCTCAGGAAATTTGTCCATTGACAAGATTATGCAACGATATATACCAGATTATGTTCATCTTATTCCACTCAAATTAGGGGATTTAAGTGGAAAGACAACTTTCTGGATCACTTTTGAAACCATAAGCCGTAAGCCAATTGACTTGCCTTCTTTATTTGGGTTGATTGACGAGGACAAATAGTTTTATTTCCTTAATATTCTTTTTGTTTCCTCATTGGAGTTGCTTATGCTTTAAGTTGGTTAATTCACACTCCTTTTGAAACTAGGAAGTTTGATATCAAGTGGCTGCTCCAAAAGCTGAAGGGTCATTAAGTGATGCTCGGGGAGATATAATGATTTCACCTGATTGTATTACTGTTAATTCTTCATCTGTTGCTTTTGACTTATCAACAAAAGTTCAAACTTCATACCTTGAGGAATACTGGCGGAACAAAAAAGAGATCAATGAGAAGATTGATGTGCCATCTATTGTTGGAGTGGAGTTGGACTTGTGAATGCGTGGTTTTGAGTTTTCAATCTGGTCTCTTCTTATACGTTTGATCCTCCAAGGCCTACTCATTTGAAAGCAACTGGAAAAATAAAATTTCATGGCAAGGTTCTGAAGCCTTCTATTATCTGTTAGAAAGAGCTTTGTCCCGATAGGCAACCTGAGAAAGTGATGGATAACAGAAGCAGACAGAGTCTTGTTGCTGAATTGTCAGTCTCAGGTCTCAGACTGAATCGATTAATGTTGGCACCTCAGTTGGTTGGACAATTGAGTATATCTCGAGATTCTATCAAGGTAGTCTATAAACTTTCAACATAAGATACTACAACATTGTTTTGTATGTGTTCATGGTCTTGTTAGACTGATTATAGTTTCCCATCATGAGGAACTTAAAACTTTAGTATGCTCTATTAACATGGTTGTATTAGTTCGTGCAATATGGGCAATATAGCATAGAGGTTTATTTTCTTTTTATTCTTCAACAGTCTGAAAGGGAGGGGAAGGCCAAAGAAGATGAGTACAAACTGTGAATGGATGTTACTTTTATTGAGAATACTTGGGATTAGAGATGCACATAGCCGGATTTAAATCCGATCCGGATCGGATAAAAACCGATCCGATTTTTTCACTAAGCCAAAAAACCGGTTTATAAAAAAACCGGTTCGGATCATAACTGGTTTGGAGGGCCGGATGATGTAACCGGTGTAACCGGTTTTTTAAAAAAACCGGTTTTTAATCCGGTAAAAAATCCAGTCATCTAATTTTTTAAACCCCAGACCGGATTTTTTTCGGGATAAAAAACCAGTTTTTTATACGGTTTTTTTCAAACCAGTTTTTTATCCGGTAAAAAATCCGGTCGTCCATTTTTTTTCCCAAACCGGTTATACTATCCGGTTTTAAAATATCTGATCCGGTTAAAAAAAAACCGGTTTTTCCCAAATCCGGTTTCGGATATTTTTTGCGCAAAATCGGATATTTGGATTTTTTGTGCACCTCTACTTGGGATAAGGACCAAATAGGTGACGACCTAGTGTGGTTCAAAAGAGTAACGAGTAAAGAAGGAATTTTTGAAAATGTTTGAAAATTATTTCTAGTATATGACTTAAGTTTTTCAAAAGAGTAAGGAGTAGAGATTGAAATTTTTGACTTTAAAAAGAATTTTTATATTCGAACGGTTGAATGAAATATAAGTTTGAGAACTGAATTAAAAATAATCTAAAAATTTCTTTAAACTTATTTACTTTTGGTATATCAAAATCTCAAAACATAGTTCAACAATCTTCTCTTTTTTTATATAACAAAACTTTTGAAAAAATTTAAGATTTTTAAAATGTATTCCCTGTTATTGTAACATTTTTTCCTTTTTTTTTGTTAAATCAAAAGATTAAACAAGATATAAACACAAGCTGTGAATAAGTATGCCAAAAGAGGTTATTCAACATAAAATATTATTCTTAAATAATAATCGTGGTCATAAAAAAACATGTCTCAAATATCAAAATTATAAACCATAACAAGCATTCCAAATGTTATAAATATAAAATAAAAGCATCCATGTGTATAAAATATCCAAAATCACAACTGAAGCATGAAAACTAACATCCAAAACAGAAAGATTAAAATATCCAACAAAGTCTATATGCAAGACCGAACATGAGAACAAAAAAACAGTCAATCAAGGAAAAGCGATCAGGTGTCCAACGGAGGATGATCATGATTCGAATACGGAGCGCGGAAGGAAGCAACATCGTGAGAAATAACGTCGATCCTATCCGTCACCTTGTCCAATCTAGCATGAATATCACATCGGGAATCCACAAACATCACCTCCAAAGACAACTGTATAACACCAATTTCAGAAACTTGAGTCCCCAAAGCCATAAAGCGAGACTATGGTAGCAAACCTCATGTACATCGTCTCCATGAACGTCTGGAAGTAAGGCAAAATTGCACTCGCATCCTCACCACTGACTCGAGGGTGATCGGCGGGAATGCGATTCACGAAATCATCGACATCTCATATCAGATCATCGTCTTGAGGCTAAGGTGCATCAAAGGTATAGCCTATAGGTTGCTTCCCTTTTCTTGTCCACGTCGTCCTAGGCTTTTCCCATCCCGATTTACGAAGAGATTTAATATCAATGTAGGAAGATAGGGGAATAACGAGATCTAGAGAGGCATTGATACCGACTTTGAGAAAGATATGGCTAAGAAGACAACCATAAACTAGGGTATCAAATTTCTTAGATTGGAAGTTATTAATGACATCGACAAGCTCACAGAAGATAATTTGGGGAAAATTTATTTGTTTATTATGTTGAAAGCAATGAAGCCACCAAATGTCTACAGTAAGGAGGGTGGAGAATTTACCCCCGAATGGTCGAAACCACCAAGTGATAATAAGATACAAAAAACGCTCATGTATGTCTAGGGTATTAATACTATGACCAACCTTACAGGTGGAATCAATAATATCTTTATCATTGTCTACACCCTTAACCTCTAGACCTAAGTCTTGGGCAATGGAAGCAGCATCTATGTAAAGGTATTGCCCCATGAGATATGAGCAAATACAAACAATGCCATTTAGAGTTTGATCAACAACACAAACATCATTTGAACAGAAAGTACGAACAAGTTTTTGAAAGACAACGGGTTTGATTTTGAAGGCGTTGTCTAGTTTCCAAGATTAGAGTTGAATAAGGTATTTGAAATTAAGCTCAGTCATGGCTAAAAGAGAAGGCATACACTCGCCTCTAAGAGGTAATGACTCAAAGAATTGCAAGTATTTATGCCAAAGGTTTTGGCGCCCGGGTTCATTAAAACATGATTTTTGAATGGTAAACTCATTTGGATTAAGAACGGGGTTAGGTATAGGATTGGGAGGAGGATTTTGAGGAGGAGATGCTCAGAAAGGTGGGTAGGATCGGGAAGAATGGGCTCGTTTATACATACTGGGACAAAGCCAAGATAGAGAAACCTGCAAAATGTCACAATATATATACGCAAGTTAACATCAATTCTCAAAACTAAAAAGAGTCCTCAATAATAAAGTAATGAAAATTAAATAAAACTTACGGGTTTTAAATACATACACAAGTGTAAAAAGAAATGTGGAAAATAAGTAATATATTTATATTAAAAGGTAAATATAAATATGTAAATATAAATATAAATGTATATATAGAAGTATATATATATATATAATTGTACATATAAAAATATATGTATACATATATAAAAGTATGTAAACTAAATATGAACATGTATATAGAAATTTTGAAATAAACATTAAATATATGTATATATATACACTAAAGAAACTAGCTTATAATATATATGAAGTATACTATCTATATAAATATGTATATGTAAAAGTATATATAAGAGATTAAACATAAAGTAAAATTCGAAATATATATATAAAAATTAATTCAAAATAAATAAATAAAATAATGAAATTTGAGTAAATCCAAACATGTTATAGTGCGAAATCATCTATAACCAAAGCCCAATATGTATTTCAAACTAATTTGCACAAATAAATGATAAAAATTTGAAAAATAAATGTTAGGGTTTGAGAAGGGTTTTACCTTGAAACTTTGATTTGAGAAATAAATGAAGGAATGTAGCAAAAAAATTGATGATATGCAGGTAAAAGCAATGAAATCTAATAGAAAAAGACCCGAAAAAGATGGAAAATGGCGAGGATTTGAGAGGGGTGAGATCTTTTGTTGCCGAATGCTGTTAGGGTTAGGAGAAAAAAAAGAAAATTTTGGGGATTTTGACCTTTAAAGCACATATCAGGCCCCGACTATCGGTACTCATTTAAATGAGTACCGGTAATCTTACGCTAAATGGGATGATATTGATACAACATATCGATACTCTTAAAGATACTATAAGAACAATATTGGTCCTGGATGAATATTATCGATATCGATGAAGAACAATATCGGTACTAAATGAATAATATCGATACTAAATGCACGAAATGGTAAAAAAAATGTAGCAAATAAGTCCTAAGATGTCCCTTCTATAACAAATTAAGCACATTAAATATATAAGACCATATAAGACAATTATGACCAAGATACAAGAATTATTCATTTATACAAGGTTTAACAACAAAGACACATATGAATGCTAAAGTGCATGAATTTCTAGTTAGAGTGTACCAAAAGGTCAAAAATTCATAGTGCATATTTTAGGGCATCAATAATGGTATATAACTCTAAATAGACAAGGAAAACATTTTCAACCAAAGAGATACACATTTAGGCATCCTTTGAGCACTTTATTAATTTAACAAAAAATTCTAAACTCTCCCTAACTAATTGCATAGTAGGCATCAAAGAAGTCATTTAACATGTTTTTTTCATAAAAACATAAAAGTGAATAAAATATTTAAACAAAAAATTAAGGTAGGTTTTTCAAACCTAATTCTCTCCTAAGTGCCCAAAATATTCCTTATCTAAAGCTTTTGTAAATATTTCCTTTCTAAAGCTTTTGTAAAGATATCCACTACTTGATGCAAAGTGTCTATATACTCTAGAACTATATCTTCCTTTGAGACATGATCTTTATTGAAATGATGTATAATTTCAATATGTTTAGTTCTAGAATGTTGGATGGGATTTTTGGTGAGACAAATAACATTAGTATTGTCACACTTGATAGAATAATACATGCATTCTATTAGTTGTTTCATCCATAAAACTTGAGTGCAACAACTACCGACCAAAATGTATTTCACCTCGGTGGTTGATAATGCTACACTATTTTGTTTCTTTGAAAACCATGAAATCAACATACTACCTAGGAATTGGCAAGTACCAGAGGTGTTTTTCCTATCTAATTTAGAACCTCTATAATTTGTATCCGAGAAGGCATGCAAGGTAAAGTTAGAGTCTCTAGGATATCAAAGACCTATACTAGGAGTGTCTCTAAGGTATCTAAAAATTCTCTTAATGGCTTGTAAATGTGATTCCTAAGGATATGATTGAAAACTAGCACATAAGTAAACACTAAACATAATATCCGGTCTACTTGTGGTATGATAAAGAAATGGTCCAATCATAGACCTATAAAGTTTAACATCTTCTTTTACCCTTCTCCTCATTGTCAAGTTTTGTAGATGAGCTCATAGGAGTCGCTTGAGGTTTCACATCCTCCAATCCAAACTTTTTGAGCATATATTTGATGTACTTAGCTTGATTGATGAAGATAACATCTTTCCTTTGATTGATTTATAGTCTTAAGAAAATTGAGAGCTTCCCCATTGTGCTTATCTAAAACTCACATTACATAACTTAGCAAATTCTTGGCAAATATTATCATTAGTAAATCCAACAATAATGTCATAAACATAAACTTGAACTACAAACAAATCTTTACCTTTAATTTTTATAAATAAGGTAGTGTCAACCTTCCCTTTTGAAAAATCTTTTTCAACAAGAAAAAGTAACATCCCAAAAGGGGTCAGTGATCAAAATGTAAGAATTCAAAATATAGTGGTTTAATTGGAATAACTTGAAAAGTTTAAGGATTTATTGTGGAATTTTGTTTAGGACTTGATATCAAAATTAGATTATTGGAAGGGCACTATGGTATTTTCATAATAAGGATTTTCCCCTTTTTAAGGGATATAAAACACTTGGAGAATGGAGAAAAGAAAAATAAAAGTCTGCAACCTTGTTATCTTCTTCCTCGTGCTGAGAGCTCCAGTTTTAAATGTTAGTGATTTCAAGATGTTTTTTTTGTTCAAATTATAGTTTGGTTTTGAATTGGGGGTTATATAAGCTTAAGGAAAGATTATGGTTGATTAAAACTAAGGGAGGAGTGAAATAATGATGGAAATATATAAGGGGTTTTAAGGGAATTGTTGATATGGTTTAGCTTTTAGAATTTATTGATAAATTTGACTTGTCAAAGGTCTAATTAAAAAGTTAAAAAGATTAGAAATAATTAATAACATGTTTGAAAATATGGCATGATTTTGAGATTCAAGTGTTCAAGTGAGATTTTGGATATTTAGGAGTACTAAAGTGAGAAAAGTTGGTTTTGATGAATGAAGTTGAGTTTAAACGCAGATGAAAGTAGGAGATTTAGGAAAGGTTTAGTTAAAATTTGAAATAAAAATTTTAATTTCGGAGCAAGGGTATCGATACTGGAAGAATAGTATCAATACTTTAAGCAAAATCAGTTTGAGTTCAAGGAATACTATCAGTACTGATTGAGGGAGGTACCGATACTGAAAGAGGAGATCGATACAAAGAGTAAGATATCAATACCATATCAGGTTGGAAATTCCAGAATGCCGAAATATATATGTACCGAAGTGGGTATCGATACCATAGAAGGGAAGTATCGATACTGTAGTGGAAGTACTGATACTAGTGCCCCTGAAATGATAAATTAAATATTTCTTTCAGCTTAAGTTATTATGATTGGTTATAAGCAATATGAATTGCGGTATTCATTTTCGATTGTTCTTGTGTAGGCATTGAACAAAGTCAAATTCCGGACAACTGGACGTTATAGATTATCGATCAAAAGTGATAAGGAATTCAATTAGGACTTCAGTGAGGCAAAGTTAAGTGCAACTCATTTGTGTATATTCGATTCGAGGGCGGCTTGCGATAAGCCAACCTCAGAGTTTCGATCGAAAACCTTTCATTTCTTTATGTTATATTTTACAATGTTTTATTCAGTTATATTATTTAAGCTATGTTTGATAATTGTACATGATTATGAAAATGTGACATGTGAACATGTGTATACAAAAATACTCGATATGAAAGTGCCTATGTGAACAAGATATCATTTGAATAATAAAATGATAAATAATTATGTGGTTAAAAGCCCAAGGTAAATATATGAGGATTAGAGGTATAATTGGCATGCCAGAGTCAAGGGTCTATGTGGTCCTTTGGGACAAAACTATGTAGACAAATATGTGGCACTTCGGTGCAAATTATGCGAGTTGTGGTGACAACATTAGTGCACAACCTCAATGTACTAAAAACTAGAGTTCTCAGTAATATACATTGGGCCATTAAAAAACAAAGTTATATGAACCGAAGTAATGAATAAAAGAAATACTTTTGTTATGAAAGCAATTTGAATCCCTTATTAAATGTTTTATGA